>NW_007728265.1:217854-223254 GCF_000696425.1 Galeopterus variegatus | reverse complement strand
AGTAAGAAATCTGCAGGGCAGTGTCAATGATATATACTGCTGGCTGGGAGAAACTGTTTACAAGCTAATTTTTGTATAACAAGTCGGCTTGAGTTAGCTATCTGAGAGGTTAAAACAGCAGATTCAGAAAGATAAAGCGTATCATTATGTACATTTAAAAATAATCTCTGTGATTACAAACAATGGTTTGAGAAAATTGAAAAAAAACGTTAGAAAACAACAGGTTATTAAGTAATATCACAGAAATAACTTGTTGCAAAAATTGATTTCCAAAGGTATATTTACTCTTTGTGAGAAATCACTTTTTAAACTGCATTCTTTTCAAATTTATGTCTAAGAAAACAAAACAAAATAAAAGAAGCCATTTCAAGAAAAACGAAAAAAGGAAATGCATGCTGAAGTACTGATGACTGATGTCTTGATGTTGGCTATGGATCTGTATCTATATATATCTACTTATCTAGAAAGAGAGAGAGAATGAGAGAAAAGCAAAGCCAATAAAAATAAATTATAATATTTCAAAACTGCAAGAAACCTTAGAAGTCTTCTAATTCAAATAACATACAGAGAAATCAAGTGAGTTAACAGTTGAAGTGGACAGAATGAATCAAATCCACAGAGAGGCAAAATACCCTCAATATGGTAAGTCAGGTTATATATTTTTTTACAAATATTAGATTTTCTGAAGCAATAGAAAGCTCTACTACTAACCCCAGGCTTTCTGTATGGGGTCTGTATGCATCCAGAAATTTATCCATTTCCTCCAGATTTTCAAATTTGTTGGCATATAGATGTTTATAGTAGTCTCTAATGATTCCTTGTATTTCTAAGGTGTCAGTTGTAATATCACCTTTTCGTCTCTAAATTTTGTTACTTGGGTCTCCCCTCTTCTTTTCTTAGTCTTGCTAAAGGTTTGTTGATTTTATTAATCTTTTCTGAGAACCAACTTTTTGTTTCATTGATCTTTTGTATTGTTTTTCATGTTTCTATATCATTTAGTTCTACTCTGATCTTAATAATTTCTTTCCATCTACTAACTTTAGGTGTTCATTTAGTTCTACTCTGATCTTAATAATTTCTTTCCATCTACTAACTTTAGGTGTGGATTGTTCTTGTTTTTCTAGATCTTTAAGGTGAAGTGTTAGGTTATTTATTTGCCATCTCTCCATTCTTCTGAAGTAAGCATTTAATGCAATAAATTTTCCCCTTAAAACTGCTTTTGCAGTATCCCACAGGTTTCAGTATGATGTGTCATTATTTTCATTAGTTTCAAGAAATTTTTTGATTTCCTGTTTAATTTCTTCTTGGGCCCACAAGTCATTAAGTAGAATGTTGTTTAGTTTCCATGAGTTTGTATAGTTTTCAGAGTTTTGTTTATTATTGATTTCTAATTTTAATCCACTGTGATCAGAAAAAATACATGGAATAATTCCAATATTTTTGAATTTGTTAATCCTTGCTTTGTGACCTAACATGTGGTCTATCCTGGAGAATGTTCTATGTGCTGATGAGAAGAATGAATATTCTGAGGTTGTTGGGTGGAATGTTCTGTAAATATCCGTCAAATCCAATTGGTCTAAAGTGTTGTTTAGATCTTGTGTTTCTCTGTTGAGTTTTTGCCTAGATGATCTGTCCAATGACGAGAGTGGGGTGTTCAGGTCCCTCACTATTATGGTGTTAGTGTCTATTTCTTTTTTAAAATCTAATAGTGTTTGCTTTGTAAATCTGGCTGCTCTGACATTAGGTGTGTATATATTTATGACTGTTATCTCTTCTTCATGGATAGATCCTTTTATCACTATATATTGGCCATCTTTATCTCTTTTAATGGTTTTTGCTTTAAAGTCTATTTTATCTGATATAAGAATAGCTACTCAAGCTCGTTTTTCATTTCTACTTGCATGATATATCTTTTTTCATCGTTTCACTCTTAGTCTCTGTGTGTCTTTATGGGTCACGTGAATCTCTTGGAGAAAGCATATTGCAGGTCCATCTTTTTAATCCAGTCAGTCAGTCTGTGTCTTTTGAATGGGGAATTTAGTACCTTTACATTCAGAGTTATTATTGAAAGGTGCTGATTTACTCCTAGCATTATACTAATTTTTGTTTAGATGTCTTAAGTATCTTTTGTTCCTTTCTTTCAAATTTTCTGTTTGTCTTCTGTATTTGTTGGTTTCTTGGGGTGATAGATAAACTATTTTTTCTCTCTTTTGTTAGCACTTTTGTTTTGCTGGTAGGTATTGTTCTTTCTTGTGTATTCATGATAGTGATGGTTGTTTTTGTGGTAACAAACCCAGTACTTCCTTGAGAATTTCTTGTAGGGCTGGTCATGTGACAGTGAACTCCAGTGGTTTTTGTTTGTCTGAAAAATATACTATTTGTCCTTCATTTCAGAAGGATAGCCTTGCTGGGCAAAGTATTCTTGGCTGGCAATTTTTGTCCTTTGGTGTTTTGAATATATCATCCCATTTCTTTTCTGGCTTTTAGAGTTTCTGATGAAACTCTAAACAAAAATAGACACACATAAAATCAGCAGCATTTCTATACTCCACCAGTGAACATGCAGAAAAAGAAATCAAGAAAGCTAGCCCATTTACAATAGCCACCAAAAAACCAAAATATTTAGTAATAGAGCTGACCAAGGATGTGAAAAATCTCTACAAAGAGAACTACAAACCACTGTTGAGAGAAATTAAAGAGGACACAAGAAGATGGACAGATATCACATGCTCTTGGATTGGAAGAATTAACATTGTGAAAATGTCTATAGTACCCAAAGTGATCTACAAATTCAATGCAATCCTCATCAAAAGTCCAATGGCATTTTTATCTGAGGTGGAAAAAGCTATCCAGACATTAATATGGTATAACAAAGGACCATCATAGCCAAAGCAATCCTGAGCAAAATAAATAAATAAATAAAGCTGGTGGCATAACACTACCTGACTTTAAACTATATTACAAAGCTATAATAACCAAAACAGCATGGTACTGGCATAAAAGCAGACACACAGATCAATGGGACAGAATAGAGAACCCAGAAATCAACCAATATGCCTACAGCCATCTGATCTTTGACAAAGGCAGCAAGTCTACACACTGGGGAAGAGACTGCCTTTTCAACAAATGGTGCTGGGAAAACTGGATAATCATATGTAGGAGAATGAAACTAGACCCATATCTTTTGCCATATGCCAAAATCAACTCAAAATGGATTAAGGAATTAAATATATACCCTGAAACAATAAAACTCCTTAAAGAAAACATAGGGGAAATACTCCAGGAAATAGGAGTGGGTACAGAATTCATGAATAGGACCCAAGAAGCACAGGCAACTAAAGATATAATAAAGAAATGGGATTATATCAAACTAAAAAGCTTCTGCACAGCAAGAGAAACAATCAACAGAGTTAAAAGACAACCAACAGAGTGGGAGAAAATATTTGCTAAATATACATCTGACAAAGGATTAATATCCAGAATATACAAGGAACTAAACAACTTTACAACAAAAAAATAACCCAATTAAAAAATGGGTAAAGGAGGCGAACAGGCATTTCTCAAAGGAAGATGTATGAATGGCCAACAGACACATGAAAAAGTGCTCAATATCACTCAGCATCTGGGAAATGCAAATCAAAACCACACTGAGATACCATCTCACTCCAGTTAGGGTAGGTAACATCCTAAAGACTGAGAACGATAAGTGCTGGAGAGGTTGTGGAGAAAAAGGAACTCTTATCAATTGTTGTTGGAGCTGCAAAATGGTGCAGCCTTTATGGAAAATGATATGGAGGTTCCTTAAACAGTTACAGATAGATCCACCAAATGACCCAGCAATCCCGCTGCTGAGAATATACCCAGAAGAATGGAAATCATCATGCCAAGGGGATACCTGTACTCCAATGTTTATTGCAGCTCTATATACAATAGCCAAGAGCTGGAACCAGCTGAAATGTCCATCATCTATCTGATGAGTGGATAAGGAAACTGTGGTACATCTACACAATGGAATACTACTCTGCTATAAAAAAGAACAAAATACTACCACTTGCAACAACATGGATGGACTTAGAGAAAATTATATTAAGTGAAACAAGTCAGGCACAGAAAGAGAAACACCACATGTTCTCACTTATTTGTGGGAGCTAAAAATTAATAAATAAATAAACACACAAACAAATAAAGGGTGGGGGGAAGAAGACAGAATAACCACAAAAATTCCTTGAACTATTTAAGTCAAGTGAACACATACGATGGAGGGGAGAAGAGGGGATGGAGAGGAATGGATAAAGGGGCATGAAAATCAACTACAATGTATTTTGAGATATAAAATTTAAAAAATAAATAAATAAACCATTACATTTTGGGAGTATGTGAGAAGATGGATAGATACACTGAGGCCAGGAAAAATCTATTTCATTGAGAAAACTACATGCAGCTTTGAATGACAATAATGTAGAATTCATGTGTAGGTGCTCTGGTATTAAGAGGCTGGAGAGCTAGATGGAATCTGAAGGGCTTTTTCATGTTCCTGTGGAGTCTGAATTGAAACCAATGTCCTGCAAGACATCTGTATCAAAGCCCTTTCAAATGTGGGTAAGTTACAACTAGACAAGAGTTTTAGAAGGTTGGTTCGACATATGCAAAAAAAAGAATGAAATACTACCATTTGCAACAACATGGATGGACTTAGAGAAAATTATATTAAGTGAAACAAGTCAGGCACAGAAAGAGAAACACCACATGTTCTCACTTATTTGTGGGAGCTAAAAATTAATAAATAAATAAACACACAAACAAATAAAGGGTGGGGGGAAGAAGACAGAATAACCACAAAAATTCCTTGAACTATTTAAGCCAAGTGCACAGATACAATGTGGGGGGCGGATAGAGGAGGGGGTGGAGAGGAACGGGAAAAGGGGCCTGAAAATCAAGTACAATGTATTTGAGAAGTAAAATAAAGTTAATTTTTTAAAAAGTGATTTTACATTTGTTAAGTCCTTTGAGTCTCACAAGAAGCCAATTGGAAAATGATCATGTAGTCTTATGACAAACTTTCACTGTGATTTATTTCATACAGATTTATTTCTTACCTCTCCATATAATTTCTAGAGGACTAAAACCATGTAATTCAAACATAGATAATATATGTATGTATGTGTGTGTATATATATATATATACACACACACATGTGTATGTACACATATATACTTATACACACACATATTTGTATATTTTATTCACTGATTTCCTGAAATGCTTAGCACCAAATTTTGACTTCGTTAACTTCTCACTGTAGCTCTTCCGATTCAGCTGGTAATACAGTGATGCTAAGATATAGTCTCTGCCCTAAGGAATTTACAGTTCCTTGGAAGATTGATGTGCAAACGAGCAAT
>NW_007728265.1:216128-217324 GCF_000696425.1 Galeopterus variegatus | reverse complement strand
TCCTTTCCTCATTACCTTGTGGTTTCCCAGTGAGGAGATAATGTGCAGATTTGCAACCACCAGACTCTGGGTTCCCTTCATTTTCCTGTCAGCCCCCAAGGTCATTTGTGCAGACAGGAAGGGTGTGCCATGTATGTGTCTCTGAGTAGTAATGAATCTTTTAGAAGGACTGACAAGGACAGGAAACTTCTTGAGCTACAGGAATGAGAGGACAAGGACTGGGGAGACTTCCTCCCCACCCACCGCCAACAGCTGCTATCGGGTGAAAAGTTAGAATTAAACTACTCAAATATCCTGCCGGTCATCTCCAACCTCACTGCACGCCACGCTAGGGGAATGTCTGAAGAATTTCAAAGGCTGAGTGTGGACATTCCAAACAATTCAATGATTTTATCATTTCAAAGCAAAGTGCCCATTTTGAATATACTTATTATGAATTGTTTATAACCCGTTTCCAGCAATTGTCCTTCAGAGGGCTCTCAGCTCTGCAGCCTGAGTACATCGTAAACACTCCAGCGTGTTCCAACATTTGCGTCTGTACAACTCCAGGCTTCAGTGAAATGAACACTGCTGACCCAGAGCTGCTTTGCTCAGTGCCACTGCAAGAGCTGGAATCATTACAAGCTCACCCAAACTGAAAGAGCCACTTAGCAGAATCCTGATGTTTGAACCTTGTGAATAAAAACAGTGATGTATAGGGACAAGTACCAGCTAATCGTAGGAATTCACACAGAGGGTGATTGCTTGCAGCCCACATTTGTTCCCATATTTTATAATTTCCCAAGACTAGTCTCTGCTATAGACACTGCCATGCTGTTTGCAGGGCAAGAAGCAAACAGGCACAGAAGAGCCTGTCCCCAGCATGTGTTGACAGAGGGCCTACCCTCATTCTGGCCTGTACACTGGAGGTGTCGTCCATCTGAGGAAAGACACAGTAGAGAATGGACTTAGGGAGTATTTGAGACAAAGCAAAATTTATTAAATATTTTCCCATGTCCTCTGGAACTGCAAAATGCAAAAGCAGGGAAAGTCTGTGACAAATCGCTCAAGTAGAAGGAAAATCCTTAAGTTGCTCCTTAGAATATCATTTTGGTAAATAACAAACTCTTGTGGGGGAGTGGATTGATTAGGGAAATAATTAAGTTATTTTTGAGATAAGGCTGGTGAATAAGATTAATGATACCACTAGCAGAGGG
>NW_007728265.1:214203-215608 GCF_000696425.1 Galeopterus variegatus | reverse complement strand
GAGAGAGAGAGAGTGAAAACGTGAAAGCATGAGATGGAGAGAGAGCCCATCACACAACCCTATATTGGCTCTAAGTTCAATGCTAAAAAGAAACATGCCAAAAATATTTTGAGAATTGATGATATTATTTAAATATATTTTAATTCTCTAAAGAAACTACAGTACTTGAAGAGGACAACACTACTTAGATATGTAGGTTCTGAAATGTTTATTTAAATAATGAATCTTCACATGTCTATTATAGATCTAGATCTTGTAGAAATAAACAAAGACTTTCCAAATGGGAACAAACAGGCGCTTTGTTAGCTTGTTGTAGCAAGGGAGTCTGCCCCACCACGTGCATTTGGCGGAGACTCATAGACAGTGAGCGGGTTGGGCAAGCTCCGTAGTGAAAAGAGAGGCTCCAGGTATGCCATGGTTGCAGGTTGTTGGCATGGGGCACGTGGAGGAAGTCTAACTAGAAGCAGTGCATCTTATGTGACTGGCTTGGGGACCACATTTGACTTTCTCTGAGTGGTCCTGAGTTGCAAGTGAAGGACAAAAAATAGCGAAGCTGACAGTCATTGACCAAGTCCTGATGGTTCTGGGCCTATTACTTCAAGGGTTGTGGGTCAGAGCTCTATGGGCATACATGGGTCAGCCACTGACCATTTGCATGTTCATCTTGGCTGGAGCAGGTCCCCCAAATTGGTACTGGGTGCCTGGAGATGTCATCTTCTTTCCTTAGCTCTTTTCATCAATTCATTCTTTCAGGCCCAAGGCAATTGGGTAGCATATTAGAGCCTCTGCAAGGACACACCACGGTCCAGAGAATTTCTCCAGGTCTCAGCTTGACCTTCCATTCTGACTGTTCACCTCCTACTTTGACCTCATGGCTCCCCATTCTGAGGTAATCCTCTTGGAATGCCTCCATTCTGGGCAGTGATTCATGACAATGGAACTCCATAGGACATGACATCTGGTATATCATTCCACCCTACCTCAAACTATGCTCAGACAAGCCAAGGACCTCATTAACTAAACTTCCCCATGCATCCATCCAGGAAGGATACTAGGTAGGGCTATTTTATAAATTTAAATGGAAACCAGAAGGTTGTCTTAAGATACGCTTAAAAATCAACTTTTAGGGTATGAAGTCCTTGGAGATAAAAACTAGAGGAAAAGAAAATGAGCCAGAGGCTGTGATATCTATTGGGGCCTCCACAGAACTGCCCTCTGGCCATAACATAATCAGAAACACCAAGTCCACCCTCGGTCCTGTAGGTGAAAAATAATAATCTCCATATTGTCTTAGTTGGAAAAGATCCTGGTCACAAAATACATGTCAACAACAGAAAAACAAACATATTTATTAACATGTATATTTCATATGCACATGGGAGACACCCAGAGAACAAGGAGTTCT
>NW_007728265.1:212001-213615 GCF_000696425.1 Galeopterus variegatus | reverse complement strand
ATATTTATTAACATGTATATTTCATATGCACATGGGAGACACCCAGAGAACAAGGAGTTCTTAGAAAAGTGGCTTTGAATTCGTTTCTGTAGCTTAAAAAACTGAATTTTTGGGGAAATGACAAGATAAAGGAAAAGGGCCCTGAGCCTCTATAGATGGGTGGCAACTTGAAGGAAGGCAAAGAACTGGCAGATAAAGGTTAGTTAAACCTTGTTAATATAGAACCTTCTGGTATCATCTCCAGAGTGACAGAGATTAAACTTTGTTTTCTCTGGTGGTTGTGGTGGTGGGAGGGGGGACGGGATATCTTTTTGTCTTTATAAATCTGATAACTTGTAGCTGACTCAACTACACAAGCAGTTTTCTTTTCTTTATTTATATTTTATGATTTTTCTTTTTGGCAGCTGGCCAGTACAGAGATCCATGACCTTGGAGTTATTAGGCTGTGCTCTAATGAACTGAGCTATCCGGCCAGCTCACGAGCAGTTTTCTGAAAAATATCAATTGCCTTGAAGGGAGGCCTCGTGACTTGGGGGAAACATAATGTTCTTAAACAAAGAATTCATGTAAGGTCTTAAAACTGTTGCTGTACCAATTAATGCATAGCCTGCTAACTCTGAGTAAGCCGCCAAGTTATCTTAAGATTAACCGAAGCATCATCTTACACGTAGATCTTTGTTTCGCACAGACTTTTTTTGCTTATGTGCTGTAATCGGTAAGTAGTGGTTGTAACTTCTGTATTTTACCCAGCAATGAAAATGGGACACCTCTAGTATGGGGAGACCCCTCCCTCTTCCAAACTTTCCTATAAAATCTTTCAGCTTGTAATAGACTTTGGAGAACTTTTCAATTTTGTTGGTTTGTGTTTCCTGGGTTGATCCTCACATTTGGCTCTCAAAAAGCCTTCATAAAATTATTTCTGCCTCAACAGCCTTAATTTCAGTCCACAAGTCTATGTCCTGAGGGCAGAGAGCTTTCCTGTGTCTGCTTTTTCTCAATTGCCTTCAGCTCAACAGTCCTTCATATTTTGCGGTAGCATATTTTGATCTTCCATAGTCCATTTTCTCAAACACTAGCAAGCTCAAATCCATAAAGCAATTGTATTCTTCCTTATTTCAAGGTCTGTGTAAATTTCCTAATCAAAAGCCAGCCTGCCAAACCCAGGAGGAGGGGTTCCCACGGCTGGCCTGAGGAAGGACTGTGGTTAGTGAGGCCCCTCAGTCCTGGGGCCTAGCAGGTGCTCTCCGCACTGTGCTCTGGGATGTTATATGGCTTCCTTTAAAAGTTTCATATTGGTTTTTAAAACGATATCGCTTACAGGCAAGTCCCCATGCTGTCTATGGCCCAGCTACTCTCAAAACTTGTTGACATCTTATTCCCCATGATAAACTCTCCACTGGGCCCAAAAACAGCTTTTTCTTTTCTTTTCTTTTTTTTCTTTCTTTTCTTTCCTTTTCTTTCCTTTCCTTTCCTTTCCCCTTCCTCCCTCCCTCCTTCCCTCCCTCCCTCCCTCCCTTCCTTCCTTCCTTCTTTCTTTCTTTCCTTCTTTCCTTCTTGCTTGCTTGCTTTTCCTTTCAAAAGGAATAAACAAAGCATAGGGGAAGAGAAAAAAAG
>NW_007728265.1:207408-211822 GCF_000696425.1 Galeopterus variegatus | reverse complement strand
CTTTACAAAAATCCAAGCACTTGGTGGCCATACCATTACCAGCGGTGTCAATACGTGTTCCTGGCTCACCCCCGCAGTTTACAGAGAGGTCGGGTAGAAGGTCGGCTTGCGGAGTTCTCCCCTCAGCAGTGGCTTTGGCAGAGCCCAGGTTACTGATGAAGTGACAAGGAATAGAGAGGGCTCCATGAGACCACTGAAATTGGTAACTGGTTGCCTTTTTTTAAAAAAAAACTTAAACAGAATTTGAATCAAATTATCTAGGAGTGAGAGGAGAAGTAGAAGCAAACACAGGGTGAATGGGGACATAAAGCTCAGGGTAATGCTCCTTTCATTAGCTGACATAACTCGCTCTAAGTTCTGGTGGTGAGTTTCAAGCTTGCAGGCTGCTACAGACACCAGCGGGAAGGAGCTCTGGGCCCCACGCCCTGCGTCACCAGACCATACGTGTTCCCGGCTCACCTCCGCAGTTTACAGAGAGGTCGGGTAGAAGATCGGCTTGCAGAGTTCTCCCCTCAGCAGTGGCTTTGGCAGAGCCCAGGTTACTGATGAAGTGACAAGGAATAGAGAGGGCTCCATGAGACCACTGAAATTGGTAACTGGTTGCCTTTTTTTTAAAGGCAAAAACTTAAAACAGAAAAAACTTAAAACTTAAAAAAACTTAAAACTTAAAAAATCTTAAACAGAATTTGAATCAAATTATCTAGGAGTGAGAGGAGAAGTAGAAGCAAACACAGGGAAAAAAAAACTTAAACAGAATTTGAATCAAATTATCTAGGAGTGAGAGGAGAAGTAGAAGCAAACACAGGGTGAATGGGGACATAAAGCTCAGGGTAATGCTCCTTTCATTAGCTGACATAACTCGCTCTAAGTTCTGGTGGTGAGTTTCAAGCTTGCAGGCTGCTACAGACACCAGCGGGAAGGTGCTCTGGGCCCCACGTCCTGTGTCACCAGCCCGGAGCTGAAGCAGCCCTGGGGCCTGGCCTGCGGTCCTGGGGTGGCTGGAAGTGGCTATGCAGGAGCACCTTCTCCTCGCACTCTCTTGGCTCCTGGGACTCCTGACGTGGCAAATGAAGGCGGTACAATAGTTGTTTTTAAAATATTTCTAGTTACGTGACTAGCAGGAAATCTGCGGGATGATATTTTAGCTTCCCTCAGCTATCACTTCCCCATCCATCTGTCATCTCAAAGTTTTAACATCCATTGATTACCCATGCTGGAATCAATTATTTCACCAGAGACTGTAAAATGGCACTTCTTTAATCTGATCATTCCTGCAACATTTATTACATGGCATTTTCTTTTTAAAGAAGCATTTTCCTTTTTCTAAAATTTATCTTTAACCTGTTTCCTTAATGATTAGCAAAAAATTTGGATTGATTCTTTAACACTTGCCATAAGTCCGTGGAATAAAATGTTGAACACGCTACACGTTCAAGTCTGTGTCTCTCCCACTACCTCCTCCCACCTTTTTTAAACCAGAGGTGCAGTGCTAGGTGCTTAAATTGTGTTATTAATTAATACCTATTTATCTAATGAATTGTTTAATGTCTGCTATGTTCCAGACGCTTGGGATATAGCAGTGAACATAAAAAAATCCCTACCCTTTTAAGTTTCAGGTGGAGAAAGGCAGGTAACAGCATAATAAATAAGTAATATATATATATGATAAATGGTGATAAGTGCTATGGAGAAAAATAAAGTAGGAAATGAGAGGTGGTGGGGGAAGAATTTGCAATTCTGAACAGGATTGGTAGGATCCTAGAGGAGGTGATATTTGAGTAAGAACCCTCAGTTAAGGATTTAAGCTAAGCAGATATTTGGGGGAAGAGCGAGTGCTCCAGGCAGAGGGAACAGCACATGTCATGGTCCTGGGGCAGGCACGATCCCAGACTATTTGAGCAATATAAGGTGACCAACATGGCTGCAGGTGAGCTTAATAGAAGAAGAGGTCAGAGAGGGGCAGGGGGCACCAAATCCTGGGCAGTTTTTCTTGTGGGCCACTGTCAGGATTTTAGCTCTTCCTCGACTGGTGTGGGCAGCCATTGGAGGGTTTTGTGACATTATGTGACTTACAGTTTAACAGGTTCTTTTTAGCTGCGTATTATACCAACTCTCAGAGAGAAGGCTGTTACTACTCCCTTTTCACACAAGAAAGAATAGAGACTTGCAGAGGTTAATAAGTGATGTGTTCCAGGACACCATCTATTAAGAAGTAAAGCCATGATTCAATCCAGGCCATTAAGTATCAGCTTATAAAATAGAGTGAACTAGCAGACCTTGTTATTAAGGAATGAAGTGGGGTTGGGGGTTATCTGCGGGCACGGATGGCACAGCTCCCCCGGCCCATGGGCCTCTGAGGACTTGCTCTCATTCTCTTCTCTGCTTGGCAACAAATGCTAAGATGCTTAGCACTGGGCAAAGCTACGCTATTAATCTCATCTTTCCTCATTGAGGCTTCTCATCTTTCCAAAAGATGACATTTCTATGAGAGTGACGTGCAGCCTACTGCACTAAGAGGGCGATCGAAAGATGACATTTCTAAAATCCTAAGTGTAATGAAGTCCAGGTCATGGAGCACGGCTTTTAAAAAGACAGATTCATGAGCTGTAAAAAGTAATCACGGTTTGTCAAGTCAGCAGATCTCTCCCCTTCGGCTTCTAACCATCACTAATGTCTTTTTTGGAGAGAACACACTTTTCTTTTTTTTTACTTTTCAGAGCTGTTCATGGGGGAGAACAATTTTTTTACACAGAGGACCCTGCATGGCAGCCTTAACCATTTGGGGCTGATAAGAAAATTTTAATCAACCGTGTTTTTGTTTGTTTGTTTGTTTCAGCCTCTCTGTTGGAAGACAGGCTGCTGACCAAAGAATTGTAATAGCAGTTGGAAGATGGTAAATTCCACAGAATAATCCAAGGTAAGTCCAGTTTTTCTAATAATCGAATGATAACTTTAATAAAAAATATTTCTGTGACCTATTCTGCATTTCACTAGTCTATTTGAGAAAAATCAGCTGGTAGCATAATTCATAAGGAAACAATGAAGTTCCCTTTTTTAAAAAGAAAGACATGTAAGCAATGCCATATTCGACAGTGTACTGGAAATGTAAACATACTTTTTGTCCTCAAATTATACAAATTTGAAAATTACTTATATCTATTATTGAATCCTCGATGCTGAGAGTTTGGGCCACATTAAGAATCCTTTGTAAGTAGGGGAAGGCCATGTTCTGCCATTTAGGTATAAGACAATGTACATCTAGTTCCTTCCATTGCCAAAATACCCATTTGGATGAGGGGGTGTGACCAAGTGGCCCATACCAGTGTGGCCCGTCACAGCCAAGATTACAAAGCACCCTCACACACAAAACCTCATTTGAGCCTCATCATGAGCCCATGGAACAGCTATAATGTCTTCTTTCTTACAGTCAGGGCAAAAGCTCAGAGAAGCACTCAATTCATCTGAGGATGCTCAGCAAATAAGGGGTAAAGGTCAGATTTTAGCCCAGGCCTTCTGAATCTAGAACCCAACAAGTTTGAGTGCCCCACATTGTCAGCATGGTGTTGCTACAGTTCTGATTTAACAAGGCAAAATCCCCATCATTTGCTATGATGCTTCTCAGGCACCTTCTGGTTGTTGAGGGTGACCGAGAATTAGATGTGCATTAGGTGGGCCGCCCAACTATTTCATATGCCTGGGACAATGTTGGGGCTAAAGCCTATCCTGGGGAGACTAGCAGTGAATTAAAAGTATCTGATGGACTCTATCTAAGGAATGTAGTAGATCTCAGTCTTAAAGACTTAGTCCATTATCCAGCTCTACAGGCTTGCTACCATGCTGTTTTTTTGTTTTTGTTTTTTTCCTTGGTTTTTGTTTTTGTTTTTTTTTCAGCAGAGCTTTAATCATTTTCATGAAGTATTTTAGGGGAGTAAAAAAGTTTTTTGTTTTTGTTTTTGTTTTTTTTTTCAGCAGAGCTTTAATCATTTTCATGAAGTATTTTAGGGGAGTAAAAAAGTTTTCAGAGACCAAAATGGTTTATTTCCTGCTGCCTACTATATTTTAGTCTTGGAAATTCACAATACACTTGGCATTTTTAAAACTCTGGAAATCTCATAGCAATAAACAAACAAAAAAACAGACAAAACTTTAATTTTGTTTAGCTCACAATTTCCCAACCTTACATGCACAGAGTCTGTCTGCCTGTGTAATTTCTATTAACATCTCAGGAAACTCTAGTTCCATGGAACATACTTTGGAAATTCTACCACAGCCTCTCTCTAGAATAGAAGAAGCTCCTTTGGAGGAGAGTTTTTTTGTTTCTTTTGTTTATTACTGAATGCTCACCTTCTAGAACAGTGTCTGCCACATAGAAGGCAGTTATTAAAAATCATTTGAGTGAATATATAGATTTTTT
>NW_007728265.1:205865-207314 GCF_000696425.1 Galeopterus variegatus | reverse complement strand
TAATAATTTAATGTCAACTGGACAAACTGGTGAATACATTTATACCAAAACCTCCAAATCAAATGACTAAAAATTTTTTTCTATGTTGCTCATAATATCAAAGAGTAAAAATCATAGTTTCTTAGCTAAAGACCAAAATCAAATACTAAACTAGGTGTTTTTCACATGGCAAGTCACCCAAACTTTGGAAGAAAAGTGAAAATTTTGATCTTCTGATACCCTGCACACTCTCAACAAGAATCTTTACAATGAAAACAACTGCTTGACTGGAATTTTTCTCCCAAATGCTAGGTGCAGGGAGGACTCGACTGCAGCAAACCTTTCATGGAAAGGAAAATGACAATAAGTTTCCCCTTCCTTGAACAGGTGTTGTGAAAATTCAGAATGTTTTCAAAGATAACAGAGAATACACAAGACCAAAATCTGGTTGATTCTACCTCATCATCAATGGATATTTTAAAACATTAGTAACATTTTAGAATATTAGAGCAAAGCACACTTTGGATACCATTCAGCAAAGTCCTTTCATTTATAATGAGGAAAGAGACTCAAAGCAATTGAGCAACTTTTCTCAGCCATTGCAAGTTATGTAGCTTGCACCATACTGGGATTAAATGCAAGTCCTTTAAGTTCCAAGGTGGTTCTCCACAACACCACTGCCTTTCTCACCACATGGCCTTTCTGAGAGTTGTCATGCAAATGTGGTCCCCACATATCAGGAAAATGCTTGAGATGAGAACCTAAGATGTGGTAAGATCCTGGACACTGTGGTCTCACTTCCTTATTTCCCAGGTAAGAAAATACAGAGATATCATGGGAGGACAGTTGGGATAATATCTTAGTGAATTCGGTATTCTTTAGAGCAGCACTTTCTACTAGAACCTTCTGTAATGACGGAAATATCTAATACAGTAGCTATTAAGCACTTGAAATGCAACTAGTGCAACTGAAGAGCTGAGATTTCAACTTGAAGTTGAAATAGTTATAGGCGGCTAGTGGCTACCATATTGGATAGCATAGCTTTAGAGAGCTAATCTAGACATACTGCATTTGCTGGGCTTGTGCTATCCTCTGTTAGGATTCAGTTATGTCAAAACCACCAAAATGTACAACTCGGTATAGCATTGCATTATGTGTGTTTTATAAATACCAGCAGTTCAATATAAAAAAGTGAAGAGAAAAACCACCTGCACTTGTGATTATACAAGTAACACTAAATCCAAAGTAAAAATCAAGTTATCGCAAATAGTTATTTTGCTTCTAATAAATCTGATTTCTGTACTATTGGTAAAGAAGTAAAAACTTGGGAATGTATAGTGGCTACATACTCATATAACCAAATGATCTATAAAATAAATACTTTACTGATTATTTCCGAACATAACCTCTAAATAAATTGTAAAGGCCAATCTTTTACCCTCTTTACAGTGAAATAACTCCTTGCAGAGA
>NW_007728265.1:191692-205595 GCF_000696425.1 Galeopterus variegatus | reverse complement strand
TAAATAAATTGTAAAGGCCAATCTTTTACCCTCTTTACAGTGAAATAACTCCTTGCAGAGAGACACACTAAGCTAATCACATGGTCAAGAAAACAGGCAGGCAGTTTTGCTTTCTTCTGCCGTATATTACCTCAGAAGCTAAGTGAAACTTCTCAACTTGCCCACCAGTGAGCTGTGTCCTGTATCCAATTAGTTTCAGCAAATTATTAGAAAAAGAGGAGCACTGTTGAACCAAGAGCTGCATGCAATATTTGGATTTACAAACTAATACAGTATAAAGGCTTCCTAAGAAGCTCACATGCCTCTGTCTAAAAGACCGGCTCCTTCAAACGATCCCGTTGACTTCCAGCATCAGACAGTCTGCCATAGAGAAGTCAGGCAGTGGACACTCAGGGAACCAATTCAAAGCTGGGTGCTTGCTCCATGGCACGTCACTACTTAATGGGCTCAAAAGGACATGCTTTTGCCTCAGACAATTAAGCTTTCTCATCCTGGTAAAAGCTTGTTTTTCAATGTCTGCCTTCCAAGACAAAACAAAAAGTTTTATCCAGACAAAATTTGCCTATGTGAATATATCTCCTCTTTTTTGGGTGGCTGAATCACTTCTTCTTAACATATCTTTGGTGTCCTTTTTCACAGTTAGAGAATGGTCTACACATAGGATAATCTCTTTGCCATATTTGTGGCAGGAGAAAGTCAGTGCAGTTCGATATTGGGATTTCAAGATCTGTCCTATTATCTAATTTTGTCTAAGACTCTTTGCTTGATAATGAGAGGGTCAAAAGCTGGGAATCAGAAGGGAAGCTGCAGACTTTATCTCTAGAGAATTTGTGGTGAAAACTGTCTCAGCAAGCATCCTAACCACAGAGAAGATGAGGAGACCAGATGAGTCCCATGGGACCGTGAACACAGAAAACTGCTTATAGACCTTTTTTGGACACACATGAAAGCAGCCAAAGCAAATTATAAAAAGCTCCTAAAAGTTGAGACACTCTTTGATGTGACTCATTAATTCGAGGAAAGGGGAAAATCACAAAAATTATTTTAAAAAATCTTTGTCACATTATGAACATTTTTGGATTAAAATCAAGATTCTAACATTAAAGTAAATAGCGATTTTTTGATGGGGGCCATATTTTAAATCAGTAGATGAATATAGATATCTGAAAATTGGCATGTCGAACCATTCAGTCCAAACCTCAAGGTATTTAAGCTGAGAGTATTATTTTCCCCAATCAAGCAACAGAGAAGATATATATTTGAGTATTTTACTGACTTATGAATACAGATCACTACTTCTAACAATCAGGCAGAAAATAGTGTCTTGGTTCCATGTAATGCCACATGGTATGTAATGACAAGCTGCTTTGAAATGCAATTACTTTTATAGAAATATAATCCTTTCACATATTGTTTTGTTGACAAATAGGTTATGCAGACACCAGCGAGGTGTGGATGGAACACTTTTCTCATAAGTGTATGCTTCACTTTGGCCAAGAAAGAAGAAAAAACTTGATCAACGTAGATGTGTGTATCATGAGACACTTAATCTGAAAGACATACAGATCTTTCTTTTCCAAAATCACGAGACCTGAAATTTTCTCGAGGGAAGTGTTCCAACGTGAGAAAGAAAACACATAGTTCAAAAAGCCCATGTTTTCAATTTGCAGCCACATGGTTTAAATTATCTATGTATTTATTAAGGGCGCTAAATAGGCAGCTTAATTTAGGGAGAGGGGTCATTCAAGTTGAGAAAAATCATGTTTAATCCCTTAGTTCACTACAGGTTGATTGTGCTTTTTAAATGCATATAGCCTTAGCTAACAAAATTCCCCATGATAAGAAAGTCCCCTGTCTGCTTCTAAATTTGTCAGCTGCCAATAACAATGGAAACTTGTTAAGCTCCTGGCTGCAGGCCCAGCCACTCTGGGCATCTTCCAGAATCAGGGATTTGTCAGTTGCTTTCTCTTTATGTTGCCAGTGTGCTTGCCTCTGATTCAGGGGTCACCTTCTCTGTTCC
Organism: Galeopterus variegatus; assembly: GCF_000696425.1. Classification (NCBI taxonomy): domain Eukaryota; kingdom Metazoa; phylum Chordata; class Mammalia; order Dermoptera; family Cynocephalidae; genus Galeopterus; species Galeopterus variegatus. Next base: position 203,575 of record NW_007728265.1, on the reverse strand, counting down.
TGGCATACCATGTGTTTGTTACATCACTGCAGGGTAGACACAAAAGGGCCAGGGTATCAGAGCTTCTTTCCTTGCATGATGTCTGCCTTGGCTTTCTCTCTGGATGGGGGTAGAGTAGGTCTGAGGGGAGCCAGGAGGAAGACACAGTTAGATGTAAAAGACTGGACATTTGAACACTTACTGAATATTTGATAACATTACAGAATTCTAATTTTTAGGCATCATAATGGAAATTATGTTTTTATAAAGAGTCCTTATGTTTTAGAAATACAACATGAAATATTTTAGATGAAATTACATGATGTCTGTAATTTGTTTCCAAATAAAATGGGAGTGAGAAAGTAGACATGGGTAGGGATGAAAGAAGATTGGCTGTGAGTTAATCATTGTTGAAGGCGGTCAGTGGGTACTCAGGGGCTCATTAGATTAGTATGTTTATTTTTGTCTACACAGTTGACATTGTCTCTAATACAAATTTAAAAAAAAAATGGAAAAAAGTGCCTGTGAAGAATACAAGATCCCTAGATTGCTCTCTCTGGACTAGCAGCAAGTCTTAGGGAAAGAGGCTGAGAGTTTGAGAATCCTTCCAACCGTAGCTCTCAGCCCTTCTCAGCGTCTATGACACAGTACTTCACAGGCTCCACGCTTTGGCCTGTGTTTTGTAACGCGTGGCAGTGTCTTCTACCGCATGCTCTATCAGGAACGGCTGGGTTGGGCCCAGGGACAGAGGAGGCTTCTCGCGACACCTCGGCGACACCTCGGCGACACCTCGGCGTCTGGCCCGGGCTCTCGGGCGTGTGCTGCCCGAGGTCGTGTCTCCGTGGCCCCAAACGCAGCACCGGTGGCTTCTCGGCGCGGGTCCGGCTCGGGGTGGCCACACGTGTGTCTTCCATTTCCACCTGTCTTTACTTTCTGCTGAGCCTGTGTATCCAGAGAGTGGCAGAAGCGTCTCTCTCAGCGACCCCACAGCAGCCTCCCGTGTCCCGGGCCCGCCGCGNGGGCCCGGGACAGAGGAGGCTGCTCGCGACGCCTCGGCGACACCTCGGCGTCTGGCCCGGGCTCTCGGGCGTGTGCTGCCCGAGGTCGTGTCTCCGTGGCCCCAAACGCAGCACCGGTGGCTTCTCGGCGCGGGTCCGGCTCGGGGTGGCCACACGTGTGTCTTCCATTTCCACCTGTCTTTACTTTCTGCTGAGCCTGTGTATCCAGAGAGTGGCAGAAGAGCCTCTCTCAGCGACCCCACAGCAGCCTCCCGTGTCCCGGGCCCGCCGCGCTGGCTGCGGTGGTGTCATCCCTTCCGACGGCCGGCGTCTTCTGCCTGCTCTGCGTGGCTACTCCGACAACTGGCTGAGCAGCGTCCGGCAGAGACGACCCGGCGACAGCCCCAGGCACAGGCCTCCTGGTCCCTCGTGCCTACCGCGGAGGCGGAAGCAGTCTCGTCCTGAAGCACAGGTGGTCGCCCTCCCCTACGACAGTGGGCGCGTGGCTTCAGACACCCGCAGCGGCGCTCCCATACGACACGCTCCTCTCGGCACCACACCAAGCAGAAGTGCTTGGGGAAGAAGGAAGAGAAACATGTGATGAGAATAAATCACCATTAAGGACTAAAGACCGAAAAAGCAGAACAATCCTGAGCAGAGAGAGGGGCACGGTGAGACCACCCACCTCCTTCTGCACCAGAGTCGCCTCCTTCTGCACCAGAGTCGCCGCGCTCAAGCTCCTCTAATACTGGGTGTCACAGGTCACCCTTATTCTGGAGGGGAGGGGCGGTCAAACCTGAGACCTGCATCTGTGACCCCGCCCTGCCTCCAACCAGCCATATGACGTTGCGTGTACTTTAACTTCATTTATTCATCCACTATCAAGTACCTACCCTGAGCCAAGCAGAGTACTAAGCACTGCAGGTACAATATAAACAGATAAGAAATGGGCTCTGTTTTTAGGAAGCTCATGGGGAAACAGACCAATAAATAAAATCTAAGCCACCAAATATTGTAGGCTTTATACTGTAGGGTGCTAGGGTGGAGAGTCCATGGGTGCCCAGGAAGGGAACGGTGGAATGGTCTGTTCTACTGGGTTCAGGGAGGAAGGATGATGCAGTGGCTCGCCACCCCTCTGCCCCCTGTGTTACCATAAACAAGGCAGACTGGAAGTATCTGTAAAACCATTCTTCTTCTACAACTGTAAGTATCTCTGAATTTGTGTAATTGGGGGACCACAACACAGAAATGTTGCTGTTTGCCCAAAGTCCTATGAAGAGTTTGTGGCAAGGCCAAGGCTAGGACAGGAGTTTTGTGACTCCAGACTCAGTGCTCTAACCATCAGGCATTAGCTCTGTATCAGTGCTGAGTCGCCTTACAAAGTTAATTAATTCAAATACATCTGCTTCTTTCATTCAAAACGGGGCTTGAGAAATCACCAGAGGTTCTCAGCTTGAAACTAATTTTGCACAAAGGGAACAAACTGCCCTGCGAACTCTCTCCATTTTCCTCGCAGCACGTGATGAGCACCGGGGCTCTTTGCAGAAGTCCCTTATGGTGAAAACAAAACAGAGCATAGTGCTCAGTCCAATAAACTTGCAGTCAACCCTAGCCCAGAAGCAAAATCCCATGCAGAGAATACAATCCCTTGTTCCTCACAAATCTAAAAGGGAAAGAGATTTGTGAGTACAGCTTTCAGCTGTGTGCATAGATTCTACTTTAAAAGTTCCTTTTTTCCATTGAAACCCTAAATTTTTTCTTTGTGTACAAATCAACAGCAAAGAGAAGATTTCAGAAAAAGACATATAGAAAATGGGGGGCAGTAGGGGGAGAGAGAGAGGAAGAATGTGTTACGGAGTTCAAATGGACCTGTAGCCAATGACATCTGCACTTAGCCGGCTCCAGTTTAGCCATACCCTATAAAAATGCCACATTTAAGAATTTAATGAACCTTGATTCCTCGTTAGATTAGCAAACTTTTCACTATTCGACTGTAAAGTTTCTAATGCTTGTATCTTAAGGTCTCAAAGTTGAGCAAGACAGCGATCATAGCAAAGAGGAGCAATTACACCACGTCTCAGTCACTCACCTGCTGGATTCCAAGACTTCGGCTGGAAGCTGCAGCAGATTGCTCATTGTGTCCCAAGATCGCTTCTCCCAATTTTAGTTAAGCACATGGCTGTCTGGGTAATTACTGCATTTTCTATCCTCTCTTTCAGCGAGGTGAAATCAGTGACCAATGGGAGGTGATCTGAAATGACAATTGGGTGTACATGCTCTAGATCATCTCTCCCTCACCAGTGTCTGCAAACTACAAGAACAGGAGTAGTCACTTTGGACTCCAAAATGGGAACCATGTATTGAGAATGTCAGTGCACCCCTGCTAGCCCTGAACCGTTCATATCTGAGTGGTAAAGTGACAGAGAAGTAAGTTTCCATCTGGTTTAAGCCATTGCACCACGGGGTTTCTTTGTTATAGCAGATTACGTCTACCCAAATTATCCCATGGTTTGGGGATAAGAGTCTGGCCTAAAGATCCATCCGTGCTTTCCCAGTGATGTAGACTCACTTTTTATCTTTGGCATTGGGAATGGGGGAAGCAGAACTCAGCCAACTTTCAGAGAAGTTACCACATGAAGTATTTATTTCTAGATGTCTATACTAAGGAAATGCTGAAATCAGAAAAAATTCAACGTGGTATTCTTTATGAAACTAAACATTGAACTCAATTAATTTGAACAATAACAGTGGGATGATTAATTAAAATCTGAGCTATCTACCTACATTTTGTCTTATTCCAGAAGGAATTTAAGGTGTGACCATTGGGAAAAAAAATCATGTGTCTATAAAATGTCTACGTGTGCAATCACGCATGCACCCCACTGATTTTATTTTGTTTGCAACCCAATGACCCTTTTATTTAAAATTATTTTGGCCTTTGCCATTTTGATGGCAGCTAGGCACCGTTTTTTAATGATATGCATTTGAAACCATGGCTCTCTTTTAATTCATTGTAAATGTCAGTAAATATCAGCAGGATGGTAGACTCAAATAAGAAGGCTCCTCAGGGCTAATACACCAATATTCATGAAAATGTGGACTCATAATTCCTACACTTAATTTTTTCCACTAAGTCCTAACAGATTATAACTTTTTTATTTGCTAGTTTTCTAAGTATTTAAAAAATATCTTTAGTTCCAGACCTTAATCACATGATGTTTAGAATAATTCACTCTTGTTGTTTCTCTACTTCTTGCACTGACATTTTCTCTTAATTTTTTATTTTGAAAAAATGTCAAACCTACCAAAAAGTTGAGAGAACAATATAATGCATACGCTTCACCTAGATTCTTCAATTTTTAAAGTTATAGCAGAGTTGCTTTCTCTCTCTCTCTCCGCAAATTATTTGAAAATAAGTTTCAGTCCTCATTTTTAATAAAACAAAAAATGATCTCGGAATAACATCAAATTAGAAAAAGTGGGTTATGTATGAAAATACTAATTATGGTCATTTCTAGATGGTAAGACTTTGTGTAATTTTTTCCCCTATGTTTTCCAAAGTTTCCTTAAAAAAAAAAAAAAAAAACAAGTTTGAAACCTTTATACTTCACTGAATCAATAACTCTATTTGGAAATTTGATTAAAATTTACCATCACTGTAGCTTTTGCAATTATTTCATTTTGTGAACACGGACAGTACCAAGTACAGTGCCAGAGGTACGATGGATGGATATTCAGTTAAATCATAAGGATAATAGTATTTTTTACCAATAAAAATGTGACAGTCTATATCTCTTTCTTCTAACTGAGTAGATATCCCCACTATCTTTTAAACATGTCTTGATAGACCTTTTGGGGGGGCTGTGGCTCTTGGTGGCCCCTCTTGAAATGACTCACCCATTTTCTCTCTATCACCATCTCTACTTGGTTTTGTTTAAGACTAGTATCATCTGCGAGGAAGCTGTAATCGCTTTTTCTGAAGATGAAGTCATGTGCCACAAGTTTTTGCAACAATTACAGCAATATAAAAATCTGTCCATTTGGTATTTTGGTGCACAGAGAGTGTCTCTAATAAAGTATTTCCTCAGTACTTTATTGAAATGGTATCATAATCACCATTTCAAATATTTAGGGGCCCGATATTCCTCCCAGACCTAATAAGGCAGTGTGTGAGTGTGTATGTGCACATGTGTGTGTTAATGTGTGTGTGCGTGTAGGGAGTATTCATGCTTATCAAGCTCCCTATGATGATGCACATGCAAGCTTGAGAACCACTACCCTGAACCCATATTTCTATTCTACATATAGAACTATAAAAGTGTTGCTCAAGTCACCTTAACACTAAACTTGTGGCGTTCAATTTCAATATGCTCAAGAATCACCTACAGGACTTTTTAAAAAAATTCATATCCCTGGGCCCAACTCCAGAAGGTCTTCCTGAGTAGGTTTAGAGCAGGGACCAGGAATCTGCATTCTGACCAGCACTTTAGATGATTGTCTTGTGGGGACAGCCTTTGAGAAATGCTGCATCCAAATCATGGGTACATGATGTCGTGGCATAGTTAGTTTGAAAGGAGCTCTACTATTGATCAAAATGGATTAATAGATGTGGTTACATTACTAATTAAAATTCTGTCAAAAATTTTACCAAGAGTAAAGAGCCTGGGAAGCTGGCTCCATTGATGTTATGACGGGTACTTTGGAGGTCCCAGTGGGTGATTATGCCTCCGTCACTTACCGTGTAGCCCCTGTCACTGGGGCTCTCTTAAAGTTGGGTGACATCGAAAAGAATGTAAGTCAAATAAGGCAGTTCTAGCCAGAGAATTTTAGTGAAAAGAAATAATTACAAAATGACTTTTCTTTTTGTAAGGTACATAAGTATCCCGCCTCCCCATCCCCAAAGCAGGATGAAAATAGGAAAACGTTGGTGCAATGTGGTATGAGATTNTGCCTCCGTCACTTACCGTGTAGCCCCTGTCACTGGGGCTCTCTTAAAGTTGGGTGACATCAAAAAGAATGTAAGTCAAATCAGGCAGTTCTAGCCAGAGAATTTTAGTGAAAAGAAATAATTACAAAATAACTTCTCTTTTTGTAAGGTACATAAGTATCCCACCTCCCCATCCCCAAAGCAGGATGAAAATAGGAAAACGTTGGTGCAATGTGGTATGAGATTATTCTGGGTCAAACATGACTAATGCTGGATCAGAAGTCAAAACAGGAAGGAACAGGAATAAAAAAAAATGAGCAACTCCAAAATAATAACAGGAATCAGTGTCACAAGTAACAAAGACACCAAATGTTTAGATTTAACTTTGTTGCTCCATTCGGGTTTTCTTTTGCACCTCTGCTTGAGCATTTTTGTGAACTTCTCAGGCAGAGCCATAGTTTTTTTGTTTCTTGCTGTCTGCTGTCATGAAAAATTGAGCTTTTTTCATGTTATAGGAAAATAAGCTACTGAATCTGATTTCAGGTCTCATATGACATAGCATCGCAGACCACACACAAGGGGCTGGTGGTGTCAGCGCTCCACAGGCAGTCTTCTTACCATGGCCCTGGGCATCATTCACAAGGATTTTCCTGTAGGAGTGACAAGAAGCTTGACAGTCAACTGAACACTGTAGTGGGACCAAGGACCCCGGGGGCAGCACAGCCGGGGCCAGAAGTGCATACCGAGTGCCTCATGTTCGCACGAGGACCCCTTTAACTTCCCAATGAGGATCAACGCAGTAACATTCCGAGGACACATTCACAGTTTTTCGATTTTGCTGAATCTCCCATTGTATCTTATGCACTAGACAATTCTTGCCTCAAAGCTGAGGTGACGTCATGGAAAAGAATACTCCTCAACCAAAATTGCTGAGACTGGCGCCATGACTTGTAATCCAGAAGGAGAAAGCCACAGTCTCTTTTCATTATCTCCGTTCTTTGGTAGCTTGCCTGCCTACCGTCCCTCCCCCACCACAGTTCCCCCACCCACCGCCTCTCACCCTACACCCCACCCATGGGCCTGCTGGTGACCCGTGGCAGGCAGCCTGGAGGGGGCGGGACTCTGTCACTTCCTCTACTTTCCTTTCATACCACTAAGCCCATCTGCCCCCAGCCCATCTGCCCCCACACACCACAAAACCAAAGGCATGGAATGAAAGCCAATGACACGCAAAGGGGATGTGTGACCAGCTCAGGTTCTGGAGCCAGGCAGCTGATTGCCATCCCAACAGGTCACTCACCACTGCGTGCCATTCAGCAGTTTATGTTACTCCCTGAGCCTCAGTTTCCTCATCAGCTTTGAGAATTAAATGAGGCAGTGCATTCAAGGCATTTAGCAGGTTCTAGCAAGCTCTCAACACTAAGCTCTCAGTAAAATGCAGGAAATAGTAATGAGCGTAGAAGCAGGAGTGATAATGAAGGCTGATAAGAGCTTTTCCCCTGTTGTCTCTCAAGCTTTCCACAAAAAAAAAGGAAAAACAAAACAAAAAAAGAACACAGAAAATTCTTATTACCTGGAGATGGACATCACACCAATACTCGGTAAGCAGGATTCTAGATATTTATAGACCTGACAGGTTTACAGAACAAATCCCTGATTTACTTGTAGCACCTTGTTGTCTTCCAAACTTGCATCTCAATGTTGTTTCTCTAAAGAATAAATTATCATTTGGTTTATAACATTGTCTACGTAGCCACTTATCAGAGGGGGCAAAGACCGGCCAACAATCTCAGCTTCTCCTCCAGGGTCCCGTGAGTGTCATCTGCCCTCTGGCTGGCTGAGGATTCACCAGTGACATCAGCCTGGTTCTGCCACTGCTCAAAATGCCTGGCTGCTGAAGTTTAAAGGGTCCTTGTGCCTTCGACTGAGTGTCCCCCCAAAACTTGACCCCCACTGTGACAGTGTTAAGAGGGCCATGAATCCTATTATGGTAATTGAAAGGTGGGGCCCTGAAGAGGTGACTAGATTGTAGGACCTTGCCGTAGTGAGTGGATCAGCAATGGTGGTCAGGGCTGTAGTTCTGAGGACTTTAAAAGAAGAGAGTGAGTGAAGTCGGGCTCTGCTGTCTCTGCTTCCGCCATCTCGCAATGTGATACCCCACCATCACCGAAGTCACCACCAAAGAAAGCCTTCCCTGGATGTGTTCCCTGGACTTTGCACTTCCAGCCTCTGAAACTGTAAGCAATACATTTTGTTTTCCTACAAATTACCCAGTTCTGTGTATTTTGTTATAAGCAACACAATCAGACTAATACGCCTCGCTCTCCCCCGGCTGCAGATGGGAAATTGGAGTCTCGGGGGGTGAGAGAGGATCCAGGCAAGCAAGGGAGTGGGCAGAGAGAGGAGGCAGATCGTGCTGCTGTTCATGCCTCTGCGACTCACCACGCACAGTGTGGGCATTGTTTAAAATCACGTGGAAATTGTTCTACCCGGCCCTCAATCATAGCAGTTGCCCAGCCATTTTTCCACATTAATCATTCAAACTGACGCGAGTAAATAATACCACATGTGGTCGTGATGACAGTTGTCTCCATAATGTATGCGTCTCAAGGTACTCGTGGTTTTCACTGCAAAAAAAGTGTGAGTGACTTTAGACAAATCTGCAGTCAGGACAGCTGGCTCTCTTTATGAGGAGAAGCATAAAAACTAGGAAACACGCTGGGAGACGCCGAGGACAGGCAAGAGTGGTGAACTGTGCTCTCAGCACAATTATGACATTGATGGGACAGAAAAAAATCAATGACACTCACTGCCCATGTCACATGCAGTTGTCCAGCTCACTCCCAATCCTGTCAACACTTGCGCTTTTGCACAAGACTCAAGCAATCTTTGTTGAAACTGGATGTAATCCTTCGGACAAGTATATCTTGCCATCCCACACTCTGTCCTTTCTTTCTTCACCAAATATCGAGCACTTGGCTTGTGCTAGTTTTGTGCTAGATGTGGGAAAACCCAAGAAGAAAGACATAGTTCTGGCCCTTGAGGGGCGAGAGGACAGCAGGGGATGGGGGAAGGCGGGTACACAGACAGTGAGCAGACAGTGAAACAGGGACGTCAGACTGGAAACGCTGGGCAACATTATGTCTAAAGAATTTTTAAACTTTAGCCAGCCTTATGGGGGGCATAGTGCATGTTGAAATGAGTCATCTGCAAACTTGATAGATTAAGGTCAAAATAATCCTCCTCATGAGATCCGTGGGGATTCGGTTGAGGCAGAGCTTAGGAAAGTGTTCCCAGATCTGACTATCAGAATCACCTGGGAGCATTTCTATAACCCCACCCCAGGCCTGATGAATCAGTGTTGCATCAGACGCATGGGGATCTGTTTTGTAAGAGCTAAAAAACTGTATAGAAACTAGCCTGCAGAGTAACCACACTGGCTTACCAAGACTGTCTATTCATCTATAAGAGTTGACTGAGATAGGAATGAGCTGAAGCCCAGCCAAGTTTCCCATAGTCATTGCCACTGTCAGAAGAGAAAACTTTTCCAGGCATTAACACTCTGGTGAGAATTGTTAATATTTGCTCCCTTAAGAGCAACTTGAGAAAGAGAGAGATCTGCCATCTGCAGTGGTGGACATTCAGACACTGAGTCATAAGGGTATCGTAGGTGATATCATAGCGTTTAAGGAATCTCAAAGCTGGAAGAGGCCATCTAGCCCTTGCCTCCACCTAATGAGAAGTCCACTTGACAGCAGCCAGCTAGACAGCCATTCAGGCTCTGCTTGATACATCCAGAGTCAGGAAGCTCACTACTTCCAGAAGAAGCCTGCTGCACTGTCTCGCAGCTCTTGCTGATTAAAAGAAAAAACTCGTGCAACTTCTTATAACTTCTCTCTTGCTTTTCTTGCTGAAACTTTGGAGAATAAGTCTAATTTTTCCTTTAAATATTTGAAGTCCCTTATTAGATGTCCCAGTTCTTTTGTCTCAGGTCAAATAGCCAGGCCTTTCCAACAACCATTTATGACAGGTTTTAAGAGCTTTCTCAGGCTTTCTGGATGTTACAGTTCTTTTTAATCACAGCATGTAAGTCCCCACCCACTCCCCTTCCCACCAAACCAACACACACACGCAGGGCTTCTCTGGGCCTTAAATAGCTCATAGTTGCAAAGACAAGAAAGTCTCCTAGGGCAACCCAAGCAGTGACCTCTGAGGAGGTGGAGAAATTGGGGTTCCATCCTTCTTCCTTAGCATTGATGGGACACTTTGGGCAAATAGATTGAGGTTCTCTATGCTTCCTGTCATTGTAATTGTAGCAGACAAATGGCGTAGACCTCCCCTTCTCTGCAGAAGAACTGGTGGTCTTTCTTGTCAGAGTGCTGAAGGGAACAGACATTGTTTCTAGGTCTTGGATTCCAGCCACTAAGCAAAAAGAAAAAAAGAAAAAAAAAGAAAAGAAAAAGAACAAAGGAAAGAAACTGAATAAGTGAGTTGTATTAGTCCGTTTCTTTTGCTTATAACAGAAATCCCTGAAACTAGGTTATTTGTAGAAAAACAGCATTTATTACTTACAGTTTCAGAGGCTGGGAAGTCCACAGTGCAGGGGATGCATCTGGTGAGAGCCTTGTTCTTGTTCTTGGTGGTGGCTCCACGGTGATGCAGGGTGACAACATGGCAAGAATAGCAGCAGCAGAGAGAGACTAACCTCATCTGCTCTCCTTTTAAAGCCATCAGAACCTTGCCCATTACCACCCATTAAACCACCAATTTATTACTCAGTGAATGGTTTGATCCATTCCCTGGGCCATTGTCCTCACAATCTAATCACCTTCTAAAGACCCCACCTTTCAATTACCATATAGGATTTCCCACCCTGTCACAGTGGGGATTAAGTTTCCAACCTGAGCTTTGGGGGATAAACATCCAGACTGTATCATGAGTCTAGCAACTACTTTCCTGCCAGACTCTGCAGTAAGCATTATTACTGTTTCAGGGCCTTCCAATAGCCAAGTCTGCACACAGCCCATTCTCCGGTGGTCCCTCAGGCTTGCAAGCAGGGCACAGCTGCAGGACAAGGTGTATGCCTCTGAGCTGGGACAAGACGGTGACTGAGAGGGAGGTACAAGTGAATAGAACAGTCACAGCATGAGTGAGCCATGGCCCATGTTCCTGACTCCAGTGTTCCTAGAAATAGGAACAGGACAGACCCTCTCTCTTCTTCCCTTTCCTCCCTCCACTGCCACGATGCAGTGCTGGGCGTAGCTCGTCACACAAGGAAGCTGCATTGCTGCAGGGCTGGAGACCCCATTTGACAGTTCAGAGATTATACCTTGCTCCTTTGCACACCAAACCTTCTGCTGTGGGTTTAGAACAGAGGGGCCCCTGTTCAGAGAGCTGGTATCAGAATCACCTGGGGACATGTTTAAAACTATTCAGGAAAGGGAGTGTGTTTGCACTGGAGGTTCCATGTGCTCCATATGTGTCAGCGGAGTGGGAGGCAGGTGGAAGTTGCCAAGTCTCCCAGCTGACTCTGCCTTGTTGAGAGCCTTAGTTTAGGTGGTACAATGAGCCAAGACTAAATTCAGTTGTCTCTCGTTTATGTCAAGGCACACAGTAAAAGGATCCATGTCACCACAGCTAGAAAACCTTGCAGTTACCCCTCCATCACACCTGGAAGCAAAGACCTGGAGGCTACTGGGATGGTCTCCCTCCATCACATGTGTCTCTTTCTTTCTGTCAATTTCCTTGATCCTCTCAGGTCAGCCTCATCTCTAAGGTGGGAACATGGCTGCCAAAGAGTTTTAAGTTTCTGATTTTATATGTCCTCTTCCAGAGTAGGATGGAGGTTTTTTTCCTCCACCAACGGTTTGATCTAAGACTTTCCTGAATACTTACCCTTACCTTGACATCTCACAGACTCCTGTCCAGGCAGAGAAGCATGAGCTGGTGTTGAAGAGTGACAGAGACATATGCTCTGTG
>NW_007728265.1:172870-191164 GCF_000696425.1 Galeopterus variegatus | reverse complement strand
TCCTGTCCAGGCAGAGAAGCATGAGCTGGTGTTGAAGAGTGACAGAGACATATGCTCTGTGGCATGTTCTGCGAGCCACTTGCCTTGCATCCGTTCCCCTTTCTTCCTCACTAACAAAACCCCAGTTTTTGTTTGGTGTTATACCTAGGGGTGGCCATGTAACAAACTTCTAGTGGAGGCTGAGGGTTTCTGGGAAAGTTTTTGCTTTTCCAATACAAATGCTGCCGTTTTCTATTTTCCATTCCATTTTTTTTCCTGCTTTGAAAAGATAATGTGTTGTCCAGTGGTGCAGCAGCTGTTTTGCAATCATGAGGCAAAAAGCTTACAGATGAAGACTTATGGGTGAAGGATAGTGAAATGGAAAAATGAAAAGAAGCTGGGTCCCTGATGGCATTGTAGTAGAGCCCTAGACTGATCTGAAGCTTCTAATTGTGTTAGATTTCTATTTTCTGTTTAAACTGCTATGATCAGGGTTATTGTTTGTTTTTTATTTAGTTTTGTTTTTGTTTATTTGTTTTGATCACTTCAGTCAACCATCCACTCAAAAATTATTTATTGAGTACTTCTTTGTGCTAAGTACTGTTCTAGACAAAATGTAAGTTCCCTAACCTCATGGAGCTTACATTCTTGTAAGAAAGAAAAATAAAACAGTAAGTCAAATATGTAATATACTAGATACTCATAAATGCTAGTAAGAAAAGTAAAGCTTAAAAGAGTTATAGAAAGTATATGCGGGAGGGAGAGGGTGAAAAAAAGGTTACTGTTTTAGAAAGGATGGTCAGGAAAGTCTTCACTGAGAAAATGACATTTGAATACACAGCAAAAGGAGATGAGAGAGCCAGTCTTGCAGGTGTCTGGGGGGAGAACATCTCAGGACAGAGAACAGCAAGGGCAAAGGCCCGTAGGCAAGAGGGTACCTAGTATGTTTAAGAAACATTGAAGAGGCCAGGAGAGAGTGAAAAAAGAATACTGAGATGAGGCAGAGAGAGAATGAGGGGCCACAAGGTAGAGGATCTCGGAGGTCACAGCAAGGACTCTGGCTTCGATTCTGCATAAAGTGGGAGCCAGTGGAGAGTCTGAACTGAGTGACTTGATTCTACTTACACTTTAACAGGATCACTCTGGCCATTTATTTGTGTTGAGAATAAACTGAAGGTGGGTGCAGGCGGAAGCTGTTGAGAATAAACTGAAGGTGGGTGCAGGAGGTCTGTTTGGAGGCAATGAAATAATCCATGGAGAAATGATGGCAGCGTGGGCTGGAGCAGTAGCAGTGAAGGGGTGAGGAGCAGTAGATTCTGATTATAGCATGAGGGTAAAGCCTGAGGGTTCGCTGATGGACTGAATGTGGGGGTGTGAGAGGAACCAAGGAGGACCCTAGAAGCTATGATGGAGCTACCGGAAGAATGAGCTGCCATGTACTGAATTTGAGAGGACTGCGAGGGGAGCAGGTTTGGAGAGTAGAAGGTCAGGCACTTGGCGGTCCCAGCTGGGTACGGATGGACAGATGGGCCTGGAGGATATGCCTTGACTTCACTGGGCCCGAGTTTCTTCTCTGCCTCCTTCCCGGTGAAACCTCCTCTTTTTTGTTCATGTCTTCAGTGCTGATCAGTGTTTCTGGGGCTCCTGAGAGTGCTGAAGTCAACACCCCATCTGTCCTTTATGTGTGAATTAATAAGGCAAGAAAATAGCCAAATGAAAACTTTAGCAATGTTTTCAATTTAAAAAGTGGAAAAGCTTCTGTTTGTTCAAGATTTTACAATGAGGTCATGTTTCATAAAATTAAAAAAATCACTACAAGGACTCCCTGGGTTTTCGTGGGAGAGATCTGGCCCCTCAACAAGCTGGTGGGCATTGATGGCTACCCTCTCACGTGCACCGCCCTTTACAGTTGTATGCATCCTCACACTGCTTCCATTTATCCCTATTTGATTCGTTATTAAACCTCACAAATTCTCTCTCACTTGTGGATTGGAAGCTTAGGCTTGGAATTTTCAGGACACTTAAAGAAAATCATCCAGATAGAAATCGACAAAGGCTGAATTTTAATTCTAACATTTGAACCACAAATTTGATTTCTCATTTTCTATTAAATGCTCTACCCTGTACCCCAGGTGACCTGAATTAGGTTGGATTTTTGAAGTAGCTATAAGACTTTTGAGAAGGAACTTTGTACAACTCCTTGTGTGTGTGTGGAGGTGGGGGGAGAAGCCTTTGCTTATGTACCCCAAGCCCTCAGTTTCCCTGTGATCCTGGCCAGCAACTATGACTCACTCACTTCAAAGGAACGTGGATTGATTTGAGTAAATAAAAGATAGATTCAAAACGTGACCTAAAAGATCTCCTTCATAAAGGGGCAGCTGTGTTATGTACATTGGGAAGACTCACCAGGCTCTTGGTGAAGAACCATGGCTTGAAGCCCCCTTCTCCTCTCCTGAGTCTCCTTCCATTTCCATTTAATCAAGGCAGAACAAATCCTCCCTTCCCTCCTTAGTTATTTATTTTTTCCTTCCCTCCTTCTCTCCTTCTTGCAGCAGTGGAATGTGGGAGAACCTATTCCAGGTCATCTTTGAGGGACTTTAGGTTTACTTGTCTATTTTCCCCTTAGCCCACAACACCTCCATGACTTTTTCTTTCTCTTCTCATAGTCTCCTTATAAAAAATAGAAGGCAGAGAGAGAAGAACAAAGTTGGCAAAGAATGAAAAGGGAAGGAAACAAGACTCTCACCTTTGTCTTCACTAATCCTGTGAGATCACCTTCCACCACAAATTGGCTGGTTCACTCTTTCTTTCTCTTTTCCAGAGATCTTGAAGTCCCACCTTTGGGACAAACCCCACATGTAGCCTCAGGAAGCGTCCTGCCCTGTGGGTGCTAATAACCCCCTGGGTGTATTGGGAATAAGCGAGAAGGGAAGAGGGCAGGAGACTTTCACCAAGAGTACGACTGTGCCCAGGTCCTGCCAGGCAGTTTTTACAGAGGGAGTTTTACTCAAAATGTACTGCGAATGTTTTGAAAACAATGAGGATTAGAAATAACAAAAGGCAGATGTTGGCTTGTTCTGTGAGAAATGGAATTAGAAAATGAGATGTTCATGGCCCCTGAAAATGTAATTTGAGACAGAAATACTAAACGTTGGCTCCCAGCAGTCTTGGTGCCCAAGACAGTCCCTGGAATTGGGTTGGAAGCCAAGCAATGCAAATTGTCACACCATCCAATCCATTTCAGGGTACTGGAGGGAGCAAATTAATGTTTCTCCAAATTTACTCCAGAATAGTCACCACTATATGAATCCCAAGCAAAAGGGATCATTCTGAAGATGGTGTCAATGTAACCATTGTTTTGAATGTTATCTTATGAATAGATTACTCCTGCAGGAAATGTTGCAGGCTCCTTTTTACCCTCTCTAACATTCTCCCTATGGCAAGGTCCTGTAATAAAACATTCACTGGACATGGGGTCACAGGCAGGTTGGAGACCCTACTGTGCTCCCCACTTACCAGCTATCGATCCTGGAGCCATCTTGGGCAATCTTTCTGCCCCTCTTATGTCTTTATTTATAAAATGAGGGAACTGGGAAAGGATCACTAAAAACTCATCTCCAACAACTCCATGTTCTCACTTCTTCACTGACCACTATATCTGCTTCTATTTATTTTGCTAAGATTTTCTTACTTCTCTATGAGAAAGATAGAAAAAAGAAAAAAGGAAATAAAACCCTGCAACTGTTCAATTTTGAGTTGAGTGTCTCACATCAGGCACTTGGATTTTTCAGGACATTTTTACTCAGAACAACTAGAAAACTCCCTGCAGGATGTCATCATCGTGTTTTCTATTCAGTGGGACAATTTTTAAAAAATATTTCATTGCACTGCCAATTTGTACATTTACAGAGACATATAGTTTAGCTTGGATTTCAATTGGAAAATTATATGAACTGGTATCAAATTTACATCTTCTCTTGATTATCTGGGATTTGGAGACAATCTCAGAGAAGGAACTTTGCAAGTTTCCTCAATATTTTGGAATCTGCTGCATCATGTTTAGTTCCTCTAGCACTGACATTTCCAGGCTCTGCCTCCCTCTGCCACTGACTGGACAGTCTTAGGAAAGGGTCACATTCCTCAATTAAAATTGGAAACAGACTGCAACTGGCAAGAACACCGGGGCAGGTGGGCACCACCTCCCTTTACCTCATCTTCGCCCCAAGGGAAGTGGGAAAATTCATGAGACAAGTTATGTTATTTACTTGCTTAAGAACTTCCCTTCTGCCTCTCCTGCCATATGGTTTATGTTTTCCTTCTGAATTGGTGCTTTTACAGTACAAGACCGCCTTTGTTGAGAGGCAGCAACAGGTGTGTTTTGAGAGAGAAAGATTGAGAGAGATTGGGAGAAAATATCCATCTGTGCGTGAGAACGTGTTGGGCAGAGCGGGTTTTGTGTGTGCAGGTGTCCATGTAGTCTCAGGCACGAAGACCCAGTGTGCTTGGTGAGTTCCTCGGGAGAATATATTCACAGCATAATTAAGAGCCCTTGGCTGAGAAACCCATGCACCATCTGCAAATGCATTCCCTGCATAGAGGGGCTGTGAAGCCACCTTTGATTCTGAAGCTAAGCAAAGCAGGTGCATTTCAGCAAAGGAGTTCTGAGGAAATATGAGGTCCACAGGTGACACCAGCCCAGCGACACTCACCTTGTCTTACTCTTCTCCCTAAATAGTGTATTAGACAAAGGGTGGGCTACAGACCAGCAGACCAGATTAGAAATTCAGCTTGGTATTCCTTAGTGTGGAGGTGTTGGGTGATTTACTAAATTTTCCCAAGTCCCTATTTCCTTAGCCTTAAATGCTGGGGAACAATGTCCACCTCACAGTGTGACGGTGAGAATTCACATGTAGAGTTGCCTTGCTCAGTGCTTGGTGCACAGTAGGCATTAGGTAAACGTTAGTTCCTGTCCCATAAATGCAATTCTTGGACCAGATTAAACAGAGAGGAGAAAAAAGTTCTTTCCATATGTTCAAGTAAATAATTGACAAGGTTCAAATTGCCTCCTAGTTTGCCAGTGAAGGTTTCGACCTCTTGTCCTTCGGCATGATGCTGCTGCAGCTGCACGTGTTGGTGCTGAACGTGCCCTCTCCACAGAACGCTGGAAGGACTGCGTGCTGCTTTTGAGACCCAGTGGCCCTCTTCCTGCCCTGCTCTCTGTAGGCTCTGACCTCCAGGCTGTTTTCATGGGAGTGGTGTTGGAGCAGTGTCCAGTCTTCAATGTCTATCTGGATTGACTCCCATTGTGTCCAGTGGCACTTGGTTTGAACGGCTGCCCAGTATATGCTCCATGGCAGTGAGACCACACAAAGTAGAAGCATCTTTGGGGGAAATATAAAACCAGCACCCTCTGTTCCATCAGCCCCACTGGACACTAGTGCAAAAGGAAGACTTGCTCTGCTTTTTAAGGGACATAATAGTATTACGTAAAGAGAATTGGCTTAGGAGTCAGAGACAAGCTCAAATCCCACAACTGCCACTATGATTTAAAAACAAAGGAAAAAAGAAAAGACTATTTAACTCCTGAGTTTCCTTTTTCTTTTTTTCTAGATGGTAATACCCAAAACATAGAGTTACTGTAAGAATTTGACATGAAATCACACCATGCCTGGCATAGAGTAAATCATCAGCGTCTTTCACAAAGCCCTTGAGGGCACATGATAGAGAATCATCAGAAGCACACATTTGAACAATACGCTTCTTGGTCTGTTGGCACGATTAGCCAACTCCAAAGGAGAAGCCACTCTGTGCTGACCATTAGGGAGACAAATGCATAGAGGTAGAAGCTAGCATTCTCCCCAGCCCAAGAGACAGTAATTAACAGCCAGCACTTCCTAATTTAAAGACACCCTAGATGGCTGGATGGGCTTCTCAGATGTATCTTTATGGGCTGGCTGAGTGGGTACTCTGGGTCAATTCTTTTTGCACACAGTCTATCCCAGTTCTGGCCTGCTTTCTAGTAATTCAGAGTTTGCAAGGCTAAATACTGCATTTCCCAGACCCCTTAAGGTTAGCATTTCATATACAGCGTAGTTTGCAGGAATCAGATGCACTACATGAAACTTAGATGTGAAATCAAGTTACATGGTGTCTTAGGTTGGGTTCCCTGCAAACAGATTCTGGGGCAAAGATTTGCATACAGAAGGTTTCTTAGGGGCTACCTTAAAGAACAATACCCAGAAGAGAAACAAGAGAAGCAGGACTGGATAGAGGGAAAAGTTGAACTTCAACGTAGTTGCAAGAGAAACCTCAACCAATCTCCATTAGGTGCTTTGGAGCTGGGAAGGCCACATAGGGTTGTCCCCAGGTGAGGTGAGTGGGACCAATGTTTTGTACTATGCATCTATTAGTCATTAGATGTGGGCTTCTCCCAGGGACAGGACATACTTTGGGCAAGGCAGCTCCTATCAGTTGAGGGCAATTTTCAGATATGGACACAGTTGTGGGCAGTCAGCTCTCCTGGCAGATGGGGGAATGAGTGCCTGGATGAAGAAAGGTGAGTGTGGATGGCACCCCACAGATCCACAAAGCCCACTAAGGAGCACTCACTGGGTTGTCAGACCCGTGTCCTTATACTGTCTGTACTCTGTCTGCAAATGACTTCTCTGAGATTCCGGTTGGTTTTGTTTTCTGAGAAATTTTATAAAAGAATGGTCAGATGAACTTTAGCCCCACTGATGCAGCTGGTCTTAGGGCTGCAACTGATATGCATGGTCTCCCTTCTCTACCGCCTATTCTGTGTTCCCTCCCCTCTTAGATATTACCTCTTCTGCTCTAGGTGGCTACTGGTGGGGTAACCAAACCTTCATCCCTGAAAGTCTGAATCCTTGGTCAGCAGGCTCTTCTCAGGCTGTGGCTACTGCACTTGTCCTTTATTGTCAAAATTGGGCAGGGTCATACTAGAAGATCCCCGTGGATCATCAGCATGTCAGATGTGTAGCCTGTTCACCTTTTGTGTAATAAGTCCCTACTTCTTCCTGGTGATCAGGGCCAATTACTCCTACCTGTGTGGTGACTCCTTTCCTTGAAGCTGGTCTTTTGGTATGATGAGCCAGATGAGCCAGGGGTAGGAAGCACAGATTCCCCCAAGTGGGTCACTGGGAGTGGTGGTAAGTTGGGCTACTCCTGCTCCTACTCCTTGGTTCCCAGGCACATGTATTTGCCCTGTTGGGGTCAAATGTTGGTTAATTTCCAGTGTATCATGTCCTAGAGGACAGCATCCCATCTGTGAATGAAGCTTAGCTTTTTTCCTTCTCTATCAGCTGGTAATAAGGGACTCACCATGTGGCCACATGTATGTGCTGAGAGAGACACCGGTGCAAGAGTGATGGATGGCATGGGTGTTGGAGTCACCTGCTTATGCAAATTATTTGTGCCCAATCCCAGATGTACCACTTCCATGTTACAATATATTGCTTCGGGCCATCCTACTGTATGATTTGGTGGGTCTGACAAATGGACAGCTCTGACCAGATGATCACTTGATGCCCCATGGTCAGGGCCCAGTGGCATACTAAGAACCATATTTCAAATGGAGCATAAGAGGATACATTGCACCCATTTTCTCAAATTAAAAAGGTAGTATTTTTAAAACCCATATAACCTTTATAATAGTGTTTTCCAAACTTAGTTGGGGATAAGTGAAAAGCTACCAGGGCTTCTTATTAGAGCTCTAAATGCCCAGGCCCATTCAATCAGTGTGTCTAGGGGAAAGGCCTGGAAGGTGTATGCTTAACAAGTGCCCAAGATGATTCTCATCATAAAAGGTAGGAAACCAAGCCCTTTGCTGTAGCCCTCTTTCAGTCCAGTATTATAAGATAACAAAAGTCTCTCAAATGGCCTACAGGTGTCTTCACCCACATCAGTGGCACAGATGGATCCCCTGGATAGGTGAACCAATTAGATGTGCAGAGAGTAGTTGTTAAACAGACCTCGTATTCAAACTAACCAAGGAAACTGATGTCAGCAGGGTCTTTTTATCAAGATGATGGTGGGGGGAAGGGAAAGGGGTGAACTAACGGGTTCAAAACTATGCTATCTAAGAGAATCATTGTGCAGTACATGCGTGTACTGAAACAACACACTGCACCCACAAAAATATAATTTTTTTAAAAGGTGATAAGATAAAGCTAGGTGGACAGACTAAAAACAAGTGTGCTAAACTATGATCACTTTTCAGGCCAATTTATGGATAATATATTGAGCAGGGCCAATCTATAACTTTTTCCTTTAGTCTCTGGCTTCTTTTTCCCAATAAGAAATAATTCTGTGGAACACACATGAAACACTGGGCTGTTTTCTTTGTCACAAAGGCAGAGAGAAATGTGGCTTGAGAGTAATGAATGACTATATTACACAATTACTTAAATATGAGTCTTCAGCAAAAATGAAAGGACTTGAGGCTTTTCAACAAATACCAGATTGAAGCTCTGTAAATAATGTCTGTGTCAAATCTGTTTATTAACATGGGTGATTTGTTCTTAACTAGACATATTTTACACTTGAAGTAATGTTTTACTAGAGCTACATAAAGCAATTCTGCAATTGATAATAAATATGTCACTACTGGTAAGTAATTAATACACGTAAAGTTAATTAAAACCATGCTAGCACTGCCTAGTGTGTAGAAAAAGAATGTATAAATAAATAAGGTAGAAATAGTCAAATAACAGATGGTATGAAAAAGTCAACAATAAAAGAAATAAAGACATAGACAAAGTGTGTGTGCGTCTGTGTATATGATCATGTTTACCTGGAACCTATAATACACTTGACATCATACCAGACCCTTTCCTTAGAACTTTTCAGGGAGCTATTCAATTCAGTTATTATAGATGAGAAAACTAAGGATCTGAAAAGTTAAGTAGCTTGTGCTATGACACACTGTTAATTAGTGATGGAACTGAGATCTGAACCCAGGTACAACTGATCCTAGAGCCATGCATTTCTTATCAGTATTTAGTACAGCCTTTTACAAGCATGGATTTTAGGGTCAGATATACCCGGTTTGTGTCCTGCATTAGGCACTCACCAGATATATGATCTTGGTAAAGCAACTTAACAGCTTTTAGCCTTAATAATATCAGCATCTACTACATGGGATTGTTGTGAGGATTAAATAGGAAACTACATAAGAAGAGTCTAGCATAATGCCTGGCATATATTAAGCACCGAGTAAAGTGGCTAATATTATGGTACCTTCAGGAAAGTCAGCACAAACAACTAATCAATAGACTTAAGAATTGAGCATCATTTCATATATAGTGAGAATATAATATTTTTCTCTGTACTAGTTCAGGTAGATATGGACTGAATTTAACCAAGACATTGATTAATACAGACTGCAGATTTCTGAGACAGTCTTACTTTCATAAAATTTTATTATTTTTGAAAAATATGTTTTATTTAATTCAACTCAATAACCACTATCTAAGCACTCATGTCAGTTCCTTCCATCAAGGAGTTTACAGCCTTAATGATTGGATACAGGGTGGTGTCAGGGGGACCGAGGAGGAAGAAATGAGAAGCATCTCGAAGGAAAATAAATAGTACTTGAGACTGAAAGAACATCTCAGAAGACCTTGTTTTGCCTTTAAAGCAGCAAACAGACCCTGATAAGCTAGAAACCCTGCCTCACAAACTAACAGAAAAGATGAATAACAGTTCAGTGTAGTAAATGAAGAAGTGACACTTAAAAAGAAATATAAAGGATGAGTAAGAATGGGCCACACAGAGAAGTGCGGTAGATGCAAAGGGCTGAAGGTACGAGAGAGTCTTGTGGCCTGGCATGTCAGAAATAGAAAGTAGTTCCACAGGGCTGGGAGGCATGCAGGGTCTGGGGGCAGCGGTGGAGAAAGGGCTGTGGTAAAACATCAGGCTGCACAGGTTTGCGTGAAGAATCTTGCATGCCCTTCATGCTGTATGTCCCTGGTTTGTTACTTCACCTGCCCATTAGAATAACCTGGGAAGTTTTTTTAGACATCATGAAGGAGTACTACATCCAAAAACAACTATTTAGACTGTTTTGGACCCACCCTTTTAGTGAGAAAATAGAAAATTAGTCAAAATATGTTCTAAAAATCTGTTTGAAGGCTTCTGAGAACAATCAAGGGAGTGAGAATTTGAAGGGCCAAGATCACAAAGAGGGGAAGGCCAAGACGTTTTTATTCACTCAGGAGGATCGACTGTCAGTTTCCAAAGCAGTGTCTGAGAGATTGAGAAGAGGAAGTTTTCAGGAGTTTCGTTGGGCTGGGGATAAGGAGGTGGTGAAACTTGGAATTCAAAGCTTACCAGGGTGGAGTGGACCTGGTAAATACCCAGTTTTAAAGAAATACTGGGTTTCATTTGGGACTCCCAAGATTTATACACTAAGAGTAAGGATGGCCTGGAAATAAACCAGACCTCATAAGAACTAAAGCTTAGATTTGATAATCTTATTGTCTCATTGGATTAAGGGGATCTTATTCTAGTCTAGCTGCCTTTCAGAAGCAACAGTAAATTCTCTCTGGTGAAAGACAACATTATAACATCAGCCAGAGATTTAAATTTTCTCTACAGTGCTTCATATGCAATTTCCAGTACTCAATCAAAACTAAAGCATACAATAAAATACAAATATTGATTGAAAACTAGGAAAAAAATCAGACGATATAAGCAGATCCATAGAATAGTTATTATAAAGTCCATGTCTAAAATTATCAGATACAGATTTTTAATAACTGTGTTAATATGTTTGAGGCATTAAATGACAAGAGGGAAAATTTTGGAAAGAATGAAAGTTATAGGAAATAAGCAAATGGGAAAATAGAATGAAAAGTATAAAACTGTAATTAAGAAACTGATGGATAGGTTTAACAGCAGAGTTAAAACACAGTGAACTGAAAAAATATTCAGAGGAAAATATCTAGAAGGAGATAGAGAGAGAAAGAAGTAGATAAAATAGGGAAAATAACCTAATATAAAAGATTAACAGGTCTAAAATTCATGTAATTGGAGTCAAGAAGTAGAGAAGAAAGAGTCTGAGAAGGAGTATTTGAAGAGATAATGGCTGTAAATTTTCTTTTTTNTTTAAATTTTAAAAAAAAAAAAAAAAAAAAAAGATGAAAGGCGCCGAGCCATTGACAAAAGAAATTCAACCCCAGACAGAATAACATATGTAAACACATAATAGTAAAACTTCTGAAAATCAAAGACAAAAAAGGAAAACTTAGATACAGAAAAAAAGACGTATTACCCTCAAAGGAGCAATAATAAGACTGACAGTTGAATTTGACAGAAAAATTGAAAGCCAGAAACCAAGAGAATAATATCTTCAAAGTACTTAAAGAAAATAACAGGCAACATATAAAGTGCACACTTTGTGAAAATATTCTTCAGGAACATGAGTAAAGGATTCCCCTTCCAAGAAGCATAGATTATGGCAGACCAGTGCTCCTGCTGCAGCAATAAAACTCTACTACAGACCTATCAGAATGTCTAGAATTTAAGAATGACCAAATTAAGCATTAGCAAGGATGAAGAGCAAGTGGAAATCTTATATGTTATATGTCAAAATGCAGAATGATACAGTCACTTTGGAAAACTGACAATTTCTTGTAAGTTTAAACATACATTTATCATAGAACTCAATATCGCACCCCTAGGTAAATAAAATCTCATCTTCATATAAAAACCTGTATGAAAATATTTATAGTAGCTTCATTCATAGTCACCCAAAACTGGAAACAACCCAAGTGTCAATCAACAGGTAAATGGATAAACAAATTGTGGTACATCAGTACAATAGAATGTTGCCTGGCAATAAAAAGGAACAACCACTGATACAACAACATGAATACACTGTGTTAAGCTAAAGAATCTAGACTCAAAAGGCTACATTCTGAATGATTTAATTTAGTCAGGAAAAGCAATACTGTAGGGGCAGAAAACAGATCAGTCATTGCCAGGGGCTGGGGAAAGGGTTGACTATAAAAGAGTACGAACAATGATATTTTGCAAAATGTTTAATAACAAATTCTCCAAATAAAAACTCTGATTTGTAGCAATGCCAATTACCATAGTGCAAATATTCCCACCATATCCAGTTTCATGCTATTAATGTGATGACACTGAATGTGGAGTTGAGAAGAGATGCGCAGTAGCACAGTATTATATAGTATTTCCACCATATATATACAATAGGCATAGTTTCATGACCATAGATAATAGTAAAGTGTAAAATAATTAGGAAATAATGAGTTTTTAGTACTTATTGCTTTTGTTTTTAATATATTGATTTGTAAGCTTACGTAATTTAGTTTTAAATAATAGCTGTTTTTAACAACAAGCTTGGAAAATTCCCAAAAGTTTAACAATCGACTCTCACAAAGCCAGTACATGCTGGCTATAACACATCACTAGACATGAGGAAAGTTTTTAAGGTGATGGAAGTGTCTCATATCTTGATTGTGGTGGTGTTATACAACTGTATGCATATGTCAAAACCTATAGATGTATACACTGCAAAGGGTGAAGTTTACTATATGTAAATTATAACTCAAAAAACCTAACCACAAAATATTCGTATATCCTTTGAATCAGTGGTATTAATTCTAGAAACTTATCCTCAGTTATATTCGAACATGTCTACCATCGATTTTAATAATAAAATAGGAAATAACCTAAAATTCACAAATAGAAGAATAAATAAATAAATTTTATATCCATACAATAGAATATTACTTAGCAATTAGACTGAGGTAAGAAAAGGTGGTTGCTTCTGGAAGGTTGGCTGAGGCATGACGAGAGACTTGCTTTTCACACACACTCTGTTGTATACAGAAATTTTATATATGCGTGTAGCACTTATTCGAAAGATAAAGGAGACCTAACTTGATTTTTTTACACAATGTTTTTCTTCTTTTTGGCGGCTGGCCAGTATGGGTATCCAAACTCTTGACCTCGGTGTTGTCAGCACCATGATCTATCCAACTGGGCTAACTGGCCAGCCCCTAAATGGATTTCAATTAACACAAAATAAAGACATTTTTAAACAAACAAAAACAAAAGCTCCTGAGATTATTCATGGCCAGCACGTCTTTACTTGCCTTCAGGCACTATCTCATGCATTTTTCACCGCTCTATGGATAAGGAAACTGAGGCCCAGAGACTGAAAAACTCTCTCAAAGGTACACAGCAGTGAGGCATAGCCCTGGGACTAGAAAATGCACTCAATAGCTTCCTAGACTGCCTTTCTGGAAATTTCAGAGAGGGTCTGGGAATCCTTAGCAGAGTCATGGTAACTGAAGCCAAGGTGAGTAGAACATCCCTGAGAGGGAATTTTTAAAAGAAAAAGAGAGTCAAGGGCAGAACCCTTGAAATGTTGACACTTAGTGCAGGAGGAGAAAGGAGGTGGGGAAGAAACCTGGAAATGAATGGTCAGAGAGAAACTATAAAACTTAGTGTGATCTCTTGCTTAAAATGCTGGGAGAAAATACATATGTGAAAAAAATAACTATCTCTGTTATTTGAACTGTGTTATTTAAGCTTCACCCTGTTTATTTGGAGAAAACACGGTCACCACATCAGTGGGCACACACACGCTGGAGCACTCTGGGCCCAGTACCATGCCTAGGAGTCCAGCTTTTCTGTATTCGAATATTTTGCAATGATGCAAGTGGTGTTCTCTGCTAGCGTTTCAGCCAGCAGTATGACTTGAGTTCAACAACCATCTATTGTGTGGGAACCTAATTTCCTGGGACAAATTAGAATGAAGCTGTGAAGAAATCGTTTTAATTCACTGCTTCTTATTTGTTCTGTTTCTACAATCGGTTGTGGGGGGCAAAAAGAAGAATGATGGTACCTCCCTGCCCCACAAATGAAGCGCAACAGGTAATAGATTCTGTGCGAAAGTCAGCCGAGCAAGGAACGCAGGCACGGCAGGGCCTAATAGTGCAGTTACCGCTGTCCCTTTGGAAAGGCAGATCAGAACTACAGAGGAAGGCAGCAGAGACCCGCAAGCTTCTGCAACCCTGAGCTCACCAGCTGGAGGAAGGGATCGTGCTGGGAGAACTTAAGAGTCGCTGGAGGGTATTTAGTTCTCCAAGTGGGGAGCAAAACTGTGCTAATGAGGTCTTTAACACCTGTGCTCCAGCCAGCAGCTGAGTCCGGGCAGAGCCAGGTGGGGCGCCAACAGCATGGAGGCAGCCAGAGCGAGCTCAGAAGCAGAAAGGGAAATCACTCTTCCTGATTGGTAGCATGACATTTGTTTTCCATTTTATGCTATCCTCTATTTTCCACATGTCCCACATATGAGTGTATATTTACAATAGTCCTCCCTTATCTGCGACTTCACTTTTGGGGTTTCAGTCCCCTGAAGTACAGTACAATAAGATATTTTGAGAGAGAGGGAAAGACTACATTCACATAACCTTTACTGCAGTATATTGTTACAGTCGTTCTATTTTATTATTAGCTATCACTGTTAATCTCTTACTGCACCTAATTTATAAGTTTTATAAATTATTTATAAATTCTATAAATTATTTATAATTTCATAAATTAAACTTTTTCATAGGTATGTCCACATAGAAAAAAATCAGTGAATATAGGGGTTGGTACTACCTGTGGTTTCAGGCATCCACTGGAGGTCTTGGAACACATACCCCGTGAATAAGAGGGGACGACTGTACTCATCAAATCAGAAAAAAAAAAAAAATTGTTATTTTGAAAAACAAAATTGCATTCAATTTATTTTTCCCAGATCTTCATTCCTTGGTCACTTGTTTTTGTCTCTGTCCAAAACGTAAGGTTTGGGCACTAGATGCACCTCTGGTTCTATCAATTTTCAGCTCCAGAAAGAGTCTTCCAACAGACAGCAGCAGCAGACTAGAGCAAGAGAGACAGGCTGAGGGACAAGAAAACTCATCTAGCACCTCTTTCCTTGGCACGCTTTTAGCCTTGTTTTTTGTATGTTTTCTTTACTCTGAGAATTAAAGAAGACTTCTTTTAAGTACGTCTCTTTCCCTTCTTTCCCCATATACTCCCTGACTATTATTTGCCCCTGTTTCCTGGTTGGGTTCTGACAGAGCAAATAGTGATAACTAGACAGATAAAAAAATGAGGTATCATCTTATTAATCTAAGTAAGTAGCTGAAGACTAGAAAATGCAAGACTTCAGGTAAACTGGTAGAAGAATGTGACTTGGGACCAAGGCAAATGTGAGGCTTCCCACCTTGAATCTAAGTCTTGGATTCTGTATGAAAGAAACTAGGTCTGCACTTGTAGGGCAGACTTGGAGGTGAAGGACACACCGGGACACAGGTAGAACAGCAGAAGGGTGGCCCATTTGCAAATACCCTGCCCCCTGCAAATGTGCTCTGATAAATTTCAAACTCTTATCAGTCAGAGTAGCAACTTCGTCTGTTCTGGAGAGGATGGAGGGAGTCCCTGTGTGGGAAAAGAGTCCATTTATGGCTGGGGACAGAAGGTGGGGCATGAAGGACACAGGAGAGTGATTTTCCTCCTCACCTCCTCTCCCCAACAGAGATTCAAAGCCATTTTAGAGTTTCCTGTGACTGGATTCTTCAGCCCAAGTGGTTAAATTTTTTTCCTAAACCAAATCCTCATTTCAGTAGGAATATAAGTGCCAAAATTGTATCTTTACAACAAATATATAGCAACAAATGTAGAATTTACCACAGTCACTGCAGCTCCAAATCTGGCATCTATAGAAACCTGCTGTAAACTGTTTTGCCTACCATTTTTTGAAAATAGGAAAGGTAGCTCATGCTATAATTGCTTGTAGTAAAAGCTATGCCTTATGAATAAAACAAACACTTAAAACGGTCAAATTGAGTGTAATAGGTTACAATTCTTTGGATTATTGGAATTTTAATCAGGGCTACCAGATGTTATAGTAAATTAATAACTCATGATTAAGTTTCTGTTGTCAATTAATGCCAGCTTTTAAATCAGTATTTGTTATTTACATTTCATATTACATTTACATTTATTAAGTAATCAAATATTTATGTTTGTTACACAAGGCTGTTATGAATGTTCACAAGCATCTTAATTAATTATAAAGCACTGCGATGGCAAAAATTCCTTATGAGAATATTTAGATACATGTTTTCATAGTATAAGTTTGCAATGCCTGTCTTGTCTAATGTTTGCACAAGTGTTTGCTAGAAAAGCAAGTGCAAATAAAAATCGTGCCTTACATACTCTAACTGAACGGAGGCAGTTTCACCTTCAGTTGAATCGGATTGATGAACTCACAGGAAACACGGATTAGTTGGAATTAGGGAAAATTTTTTCCTAATTCGTCTTGACATTTGGTCCATAAAAATGTTTTGCTGGAGTTGAGGATAAAATAAATTTATATACAGATAGATATCCTTTCTTTAACTGAAAGAATGGGAAAGTTCTAAACGCCTAGTATTTATAAATGGAGACAAAAAGATGTTCTGTTTCTTCCACTCTGAACTAATTAATTTCAGCTGTGTTTTGAGATGGGCCATCAGGGCAAGTATAATATTGAGATAATTTAAACAACAATTACAACAAAAAACCCTTCTGTTGAGGACAAAATGAATATGGGGTGTTGGAATAATCTCAATGATGTATATCTTGCTTTAGGCCTTTAAAAATGTCATTGCATACCCTGCGGTGTATTATCTTTTACCCTCTCTAATGCTGATGAAACTGACACAGAGCAGCAGAGCGTTCCCCAGCAAATTAGTGGCAGAACTCAGGCCAGACCCGGGCACTTGACTCTCAGGCTACACACAGCTCTCTTGCACTCAGCCAGTAGTTTATAAATTCTTCGGGGCCACAGAAATCTTTTTTGAATGAAATCTCAAGAGGAAGCCTAATATTTAAAACAGAGTGGAGCTGCTAGATAATTCCAAGCCAATTTCAATGCTTCCACCAATTTTCAAAATACTTGCCAGATGGCAAGAGTTTCCAAAAAACCTGACTTTTCTCTACTCCATCTCTAAAAGAAATGGAATTCAAAAGCATTATAAAAGCTTCTTTGACTAAATGCTCCATCACTGATGATGGGCAGTGCCATCACCCAGGCAGGTCAATACCCAGGGACTTCACACATTTCAGCAGAACTTGAAGATGGGAAGCCCAAATTGTTGCAAGTGAACAGGAGATATTTGGAACAGCTGTCATGCAGCCCCTGGATGTGCCCAAGAATTCTCTGGACACTGGCCTGGCATTCTGAACCATGAAGAAAAATATCAAAAGGTAGACAGCCTAATCCTTCAAGATTTCTTTCCCTAAGCATCTGATAAGTTAACACAACCTTTTTTGAGCTGCCAGTGAGAAGAGAAAGAAAGAAGAAATCTAATATATTTGAGTGTCTGCTGTGGGCAAGGCCTTTTTATACTAGATGATTTCCATATTTCGTTTGACCTTGTGAAATGGGCAGTTTTGTTCTCATTTTATAAGGGAGGAAAACAAGGCTCAGAGTGGCTTCATGACTTGTCCAGATGACTCTGGTAAGAGCTGGAATTTGAATTCCAATGAGGCAGATTACAAAGCACATGTTTCTCTCCCAGCCCCGTCTCTTAGCACTGGTGTCTCATAATCACAAGAAACAAAAGGCCATTGGACATAGGCTTTATATCACAAGGTGCCTTTTTTAAATTATTATTATAAAAGACAGATGTCCTCACTTAGTAGACTGTATGCACTTAGAGGGACTCTGACCATGGTAGACTTTTCTTCCAACAGTGTGTAGCATAGAGAAGGGAGTTCCTTGATTTTTATTTCCTCTTTTCTAAAGGACAAAACTGCATGCCATTGTAATCTGTGTTTATGATTACATGCTATACTCTTTACCTGCTTGAAGATACTAATGAGCATCACTACAGTCCAGCTTTCAAAACACCTCTTTCCATTCTATTATGGGATAATCTGTACTGATAAGACATACAGGTCTGTTAGTTTAACTTTTGTGTGATTAGGAGAAGAGGTTACTCAATTCAAGGACACAGCTTCCATTCATATAGAGGGAGATTCTTTAGCAGGAAAAGAATACATATTTCTAAATATACTCACTGACTTTTCTGTCCTTGAGTTTTCATGACTGTGGATGATCTTTTGCATCTGGTCATCCAAAACACGTATCAGAGCTGTAATTTCTGAATGCACTAATGACGAATTTCCCTTTACTGAGTAGCTCTTCTTGGACGTTCCTGGAGGTGCATATCATTTGATCTCACAATAGCCAATGCACTTCCACACTAAAAAAAAAAAAAA
>NW_007728265.1:168172-172493 GCF_000696425.1 Galeopterus variegatus | reverse complement strand
AAAAAAAAAAAAAATTCATTACTTGTAATTTTTAAAAAATATTTTATTTTATTTTATTTTGTCAAAATACAATGTGGTTGATCATTACTTATAATTTTTTAAAATCCAGTCTTTGTTCCCTTCTCTGAAGCAACATCATATTGGAAGACAGAAGAAGGGTCCTTTTGCCAATTTCTTAGAAATGTAATTATTTTTCCCCCAAATTTTAAATTGCATTTGGCATTAAATGACAATACCTAGAGCAACTAACAAGCCTGGAGAAAGTCTATACACATATACATGCAGCTGTATGAATAAAAGGAGATAATTCCATTCCTCTTTTTCTGAAAGGGGTTAGGGGAGTGTATTAGTCCATTTTCTGTTGCTTATAACAAAATACTTGAAACTGGGTAATTTTTTTTAAAGTGAAATTTATTTCTTATAGTTTTGGCTGGGAAGTCCAAAGTCCAGGGGACACATCTGGTGAAGAATCTCTTACCCCAGGGGGGTAAAGGAGGAATTGGTACCCTCCACAGGGTCCCAAGGTGATGCAGAATATCACACGGTGAGAACGGCATAAGCAAGAGAGTTAACGCGCTCTCTTGCTCTTCCCATAAAGCCATCACAACCACTCCCTGATAATACGTTAAACCATTAACCCATTAATGCAAAAATTCATTCATGGGGGGGGGCCCTCATGATCCAATCACCTCCTAAAGGCCACACATTTCAAATCTCTAATTAGATTTCCCACCCCCTTAACACTGTTACAATGAGGATCAAGTTTCCAACACATGAACTCTTCTGTGGGACACATTCACCCATAGCAGGGAGGGACCCTGAAGTTGCCCCAGTAGCCTTTTTTCTGCCTCCTTTGCTTCTCTCTTCTTTCTCCCCACTTCTTGCCCCCAAAAGGACTCTGGAAAGTCAGATTTGGAAATCCTTGTCCCAGACTTGCCCATGATTCTTCTTGCTTGAGAACATTTCTTGGGTAATGAGGTAATTCTCTTTTTTGCTTTGTAAGCAGCCCCCACCGCCTTCCCCCACCCCAGGTTCCAGAGTGGGAACTATCCCATTCAAAAAACCAGAGTTCTATAGGTGGTCACAGGAGTTGGGGGAGAGGAGGGAAGAAAAGTTGGAATAGCAGCAGATTTAAAAAAATTTTAAGACCCTTTTTGTTGCTACAATATTTTCTTTTCCCCTTACTAAAAAAAAGCAAGAAAATAGTTCAGTGAATATTTTTGGTAAATTTTAAAATAATTTTCAATATTACAAAAGAATTTGTGCTCATTGTAATTTGGTACAAATAAATTAAGGATATGGCTCTGAATCAAACTTTGGGTTTTCAAAACAGCATGATATTGTCATAAAAACAGACACATGGATCAATGGAACAGAATAGAAAACCCAGAAATCAACCCACAAACTTATAGCCAACTGATCTTTGACAAAGGCACCGAGAACATACAGTGGGGAAAAGACTGCCTCTTCAATAAATGGTGCTGGGAAACCTGGACATCCGTATGTAGAAGAATGAAACTGGACCTCTACATCTCATCATATACCAACATCAACTCAAAATGGATTAAATATTTAAATATGAGACCCAAAACTATAAAATTCCTAAAAGAAAACATAAGGGAAACTCTTCAGGAAGTAGCACTGGGAAAAGACTTTATAAATAAGACCCCCAAAGCACAAGCAACAAAAGGAAAAATAAACACATGGCATTATATTAAACTAAAAAGCTTCTGCACAGCAAAAGAAACAACCAGAGCAAAAAGAAAGACAACCTACAGAGTGGGAGAAAATACTTGCAAACTATTCATCCAACAAAGGATTAATATCCAGAATATACAAGGAACTTAAACAACTTCACAGTAAAAAAACAAATAACCCAATTGAAAAATGGGCAAAGGAGCTGAATAGGCAATTCTCAAAGGAAGATATACAAATGGCGAACAGGTACATGATAAAATGCTCAACATCACTAATCATCAGAGAAATGAAAATCAAAACTGTACTGAGTTATCATCTCAGCCCAGTTAGACTAGCCATTACCAAAAAGACAGAGAATAACAAATGCCGATGAAGATGTAGAGAAAGGGGAACACTCCTGCACTGTTGGTGGGACTGTAAATTGGTGCAGCCATTATGCAAAATAGTATGGATGTTCCTCAAACAACTACAGATAGAACTGCCATAGGATCCCACAATCCCACTGCTGGGTATATACCCAAGGGAATGGAAATCGTTGTACCGAAGGGACACCTGCACTCCCATGTTCATCACAACTATTTACAGTAGCCAACAGTTAGAACCAACCTAAATGTCCATTGACAGACGACTGGATGAGGAAAATGTGGTATATATACACAATGGAATACTACTTTGCCATAAAAAAGAATGAAATTCTGCCATTCACAGCAACGTGGATGAACTTAGAGAAAATTATGTGAAGTGAAATAAGCCAGGCACAGAAACAGAAATAAATACTGCATGTCCTTACTCATAAATAGGAGCTAAAAAATAAAATTATTTTTTTTAAAAAAGAAATATACAACGATCACAATAATATGTTGGACTTTGAAAAGGGGAGAACAGAACTGAGGTTACCAGAGGTTTGGGAAAGGGGAAGGGGGAGAGGGTAAGGGAGAAATTGGTAAAGGGCCATGAAAGACGATTCCATTGTATAATGTTGAATATACTAATTATCCTTATGTGTTCAACTTTGTACCCCACAGATATGTACAATTAGCTATGTTACAGTTAAAAAAAAAACTTGCAAAAGTCTAACTATCTGGGGACACAGTAGAATAAGATGGTCTCCTCATAGCCAGAGATGGCTGATTAGAAGATTCTGTGATGTTTCAAAAATATGGAAAGCTTTGAAGACCATTGTCAGCAGAATAAGTAAAAAACAAAGATATAAAAACAAAATCTAGCAGGGTCAGAGTGATGGGTATCTACCTGCACGGGGGCAGCCTGAGGCAAGGGGATCCAACTCAAAAAACATGAAAGCTGAGAGCATTGTTTCAAGATCCTGCAACAGTCTTCTCCTCACACTTCCCCCTGCAGCTCCATCCCCTCTGGAAACCTGCTGGAATCTGGAACTGTCTAGAGCGAAGTCTGGCCACACCTAGTTGGACTCTGGATGGTTAGAGGACAGGGAAATGCCCCCATGTCCCCCATCCCCATACCCTTATAATGGCAGGTTGCACTAGCAGATCTCGGGGGGAAGGTTTATAAGAAGCAAGTTGTCACTAATAAGGGAGGACACCAAAGATTTAGGTAATGAACTTAAAAACTGTAAGAGTACATTCCAGTAAGAGTACATCCCTATAATAAAGCCTCTTTTGTTCATGTGCAGTCTAATGCACTCTCCTGAGCAGGGAAGAAAGTGGGGTTTCAGCCAGCACCTGCAGACTTGCACCTCACTCACGGTCTATTTTATCAATGCAGGAGCCTACAGTCTACACCTACGGGAATAAGTCACCCAGAGGGCATCACCCACTGCAGAAAGTGGTCAGTGCCAGGAATAAGACACCAGACGGCTCTCTCCCTCCACGCAAGGAGTCTGCACTTGAGGTTTCTTCTCCCTTTGCCTCCAGAAGCCACAAACACATATGTGGCAAGAAGCAGCTATAATTCAAGGAAACCCCCCACCCCCTACCCCATCACTGAATTCCCCTAGAGAATTTTAGTGGAAATTTAATAAAATTAAGCTGAGGTTCCAAAGGAAATTATAGGTGGCCACATTCCCAAATGAGAATTTATACACCTGTTTTGAGCAGCCTGTTCCTGACCTATTTTTCTACTAACTATGTTTATTATGGGAATAGCCCATCTTGTTTGAGTAAAGAAATTACAGTGTATTATTGCTCTACTAGAGTGTACATTTTTAAAGTTTCTTATGGTCACTCTTTTTTGTAAAGCAAGAAATTGTATACTTCCTTAACCTTTTTTTTTTTTATAAATTTGGAATTTCATGGGCTTTATTAGTTTGAAGAAGGGTGCCTCTATATTGTAAACCAGCTCATGAAATCTATGGTCTATTAAACATTTCATAAGAAATGAAATTTTTCGTGTCCTTTATTCAATGTGATGAATGTGTCAGCGTCTCAAATAAACACAGATTGTGAGGAAAGGATGAAACTCAACTGTAGGGACCTGGACTCCTGCCTCGGGCTTTGTTCTGTGGCATAGGAGTGGCTGGGGAATTTCTCACTGGTGCAGATTCAGAGCTTCGTCATCTTCGATAGATGCCTGCAGCTCAGATGTAAATCCATTTGCAGGACAGAATCCTGCCTTAACTCCACATAGGAAAAGCCAGAGCAGCTGT
>NW_007728265.1:165885-167719 GCF_000696425.1 Galeopterus variegatus | reverse complement strand
AAATCCATTTGCAGGACAGAATCCTGCCTTAACTCCACATAGGAAAAGCCAGAGCAGCTGTTTCTCTATGGTGGTCATGGAAGCTTCCACAAACACACGTGGAAGTCAGCAGCCAGAGTTTTGTCCTGCGGCTGCAGCGAAGTCCTCTCCTGGCTGCTGAGCCTTGGGATGCACTCCTCAGGCAGGAAGATCAATCACGAGGTAGTTTGTTTAGTCAAAGGATCATGGATGAGTCAGGAGACAAGGAAACTCAGAAACTGAAGTCAAAAGTGATTGCGTGTAGAAGAGGAAACCAGCTGCACCTGGCAGTCTGCTACCAAATCACAACGGGCTGTAATGGAAAACGGATGTGTTCGTAGAAATCCACCCCCCATCCCCGGCCGGGGCTGCTGCCCCCATCACAGGGAGGCAACATATTAAATCTGGCAGCTCTCGTACATCTCGCTGTGGCAGGGAGGTAATTAAAACTGAACTGAAATGGTTTCATAACTCAAACTGCAAACAAGAGTGGGGAAAATGCTAACACCGAAGTGACAGACCAGAACGAAATAAGGCCAGATCTGCAGACTCCCTGGCTCATGTTTCAGAAGGTTCCATGTGTTAAAACAGGCTAAAACATTAGTTAAATAAAACCAAGGGCCAAGCCAGACATTTAACACCTTGACCAGTGAGGCTGACCAACAGCAGGATTCTGCGATTCCCATTCTTTACTTTCAGGAGTCTGAAGACAAGATTGACCAGACCTGCATCCCCTACAACGTCTGCCACATGTGAGGGACCCCCCACCCCAGTGGTTCTCTCTGATTTGAAGGACTGCAAGGATCTTTCCTGGTTCTCAAAGATAACCCCTAAATACAGCCCTGCTAGAAAGAACCAGAGATGGAAAAAGCAGATAAATGATGCTTTTTACTGTCACAGTCTTTAATGGTGTCGGCCAAATCTTTTTTTGGAGAGACATAACTCATTTCAGAGTAACAATTTGGAACATTTTTGCTAAAATTTTGGAGGGTCCAATGCTAGCAGCGTAGTTCAGGAGAGCTACCAGTGGATTGCACATGTTCTTCTGAGTGGTTCTGTGTGTCCGAATAAAGCCATTATGGCAGAACATTTGCCAACGTCTCAGGATGCCTCTGCTGAGATGCAGCAAATGGCTTTCATATTTGAAGCCAAAATGGAAGTTTTGGGGCCCATTGAAAAAGGTAGTCACAAGCTTCCCCCATGAGAAACCACCTAAGACCAAGTCATGCCAGTGCAGTTCAGCGAAGAAAAAGGGCTTGGTGGCCATGGCAAGAAAGGGGATAAGTGTTCTCATCGTGCAGCAGACAGGGAATGTCAGAGCTAACAGTCAAGATCTAATGTTCTTTGCGGCTTCTTGGGATGTTTCAGAGACTATTTTGTTCATGTCAAAAATAAGTATTTTCTGCATTTACTTTTTTCATAAACTTGTATTTGTCTCTCACTCAGCAGCAAATCCTGGTGGATCTAAATAAAAAATATATACAGATTCCAACATTTATCAGTGGTACAACTGTATTAGTCCATTTCTGTTGACAACAGAAATACCTGAAATGGGGTAATTTGTTAAGAGACAGTATTTATTGCTTACAGTTCTGCAGGCTGCGAAGTCCAAAGTCCAGGGAGAGCCTTGGTGGTGGGCAAGTGACTCTTCACAGCAAAGCAGGGTGTCACATGGCAGATGGCAGAAGCAGAGAGAGAACTAACTCCTTGCTCCTTCTCTTTTTAATGCCCTCAGAACCATGCCCATGACCACCATTAAACCATCAATGGATCAATCCACTCACTAGGGCATGGTCCTACAATCTAATCACCTCTT
>NW_007728265.1:150782-165021 GCF_000696425.1 Galeopterus variegatus | reverse complement strand
ACCCCTTTTCAGAAGCTTACCTACTGCCTAAATTGAGAGGGAGTCAGGTGCACTGGGAATGAATACCATCTTGGCCACGCCATTGTTAGAGCTGGAGGGGACCTGGTAGGATGTTACTGCTCAGTGCAAATAATGTCATAGAGGAAATAATGAATATAATGAATAATGTATATAAGGAATAGAGGGAAAAGCAAGCAGCACAATAGCCACCATGGGGGATTTTTTAGGGCCCCCATGTTTTAATTTTATGTGTATAGATTTTTCATTATATGCCATAATATGTCCATAAATGTTTAAATATAAAAAGCTTAAAATCACACATAATAGAAGAACACTACCTGTTTCTTATAGCCTAGAGAACCCTTCGCTGTTGCATACCCCAGGGAAAAGGGTCCTCTAATTAATATTCTCTAAGTTCTGTCTTACTTAACTCCTTATTGAGTCTGAAAAAACTTAGGACCTAAAAGGGCAAATGACTTAACCAAGATCATACAGTTAATGGAGACAAAGACTTCAGTCACTGGATACAAGACTTCTGTGTGCCTGTTTTCTGCCCACAGTGCATGGAAAGTATCCCATTAAAACACTGCACACCACCTCATACTGTCTAAGCATGTCATTTCATGAGACTGATGGCAAGGGAAGGAAGGAAGCTCAGGGCATTAGGAAAAAGCCCATGAAAGCTTTTCAGGCTGATCTCCATTTTCTGATAAGTTAGAATTTTTGCAGAAATTCTGGAAGGTCATCTAAAATGCTCAATAGGACTACAGTCATGGAGTGGGGCTTGTCAACCAACAGTGAACAGAGGGCAAAGTTCTGTCCTTTGATAGCAGAATGTGCAAATAAATTGTGGCAATGCTTGCAGCATAGAATCTCTTGCTACTTTTAATAACAGTGAGGGAGCGCTGACCTGTTTTCACGAGAATGCTGTCCATAAAGTAACGTTAAGTAAGAAAAGCAAGTTGGAGTCATGTGTATGATACCAACTTTTGTAAAAAGTAAACAACAACCCTATACTTGGGTGTACTTGTATGAGAACAGAGAAGGATGTAAGGGGACACACGCCAATTGGTGACACTGGTTTTCGCAGGGGTGTGGAAATGGAGGGAATTCCAAGGGAGGTCCTTCACTTTCTTTTAAGGCAAGAACTCGACCACCTTCTCTTCAGGCAAGTTATTCTATTTTCAGTTCCAGAAAGTTAGGTGAAAATCAATTATTGGTGAAAAAACATTTTAACCACCTCTTCAGAAGAAGTACAGTATTCTATCCAAAACTGGAAAATAAGCTTGGTTTAACTTGAGGAACGTCACTTGTCTGAAAATTATAAAATCGACATGGTTTTGGATTGCTGGAACATATGGCATGCTTATCACCCTATCAAATTTTATTTCACTGCTATTTAGGTAGTCAGCGTGAAGCACTTCCTCTGAGGTAGAAACCTTTCACTGATCTTATAAAAGCATCTGGACTGAGACCTGGCTTCCAGATGTCCATTTCTCCCACCCCGGTGCACAGCTCTAGCATTTTCAAGACACCAGTGCTATCCACAGCACAATACCCTCTAGGTGCCTCTCGACTTACCCCTCATATCAGTCAGGATTCAACCAGCAAAACAGACCAGTAGGAGATATACATTAAGATATTTATTGAGAAGTTATTGCTTAACAAGTATAGCGCTCATGTTTAGAATGACGAAAAAGTTTTGGAAATAGAAGTAGTTGTGACACAGCATTGTGAATGTAATTAATTCTATGCAGTTGGATGTTTTAAAATGGAAATTCTTGTGTCATGTTTATTTCACTACAATTAAAAAATCATGAAAAAGAAGAGTAATCCAATTTGGTGGATACAGACACGGCATAAAAACTCAAGAAGGTGATAATCGTCATGGGTGAACAGCTCTAAATCTCCACCTGCTGCTGGGCTCAGCTCCCACTGAGAGAAACCAGTGGGGAAAAAACAAAGGACCACATAGAGACAATGTGGCCTTAAGTAGACTCTATCAGGGAGAAAGTTAATTCAGGTAGAACCAAGTTGGAACCCCAGCTCGATGGCAACTCGATCGAGCACCTGTCCTCAATCGAGGCCTAGACTGCACGATTGTGTGGGGAAGGTCGCAGCCTTGGCTCCCCACGGTCCTCTGCAGACAATGGTGGAAGCTCCTCAGAGAACAAAGTCTGACAATTATGACAACAGTGCAGCTGAGAAAAAACACTGTCTTATCTCTGTAAGGGATGCAGCAAGGTCATGTTCAGGGTTTCCAAGAAAGAAAATGTATTGAAATTATAATGCTGAAGTCAAGGTCCACTCAGTCTTTCACAAATATTATTAGACTATCGGTCAGGCACTCCCTTATGTGCAGAGATACAGCAGTGAACAAGGAAGAGGTTCTGCCTTCAAGCTGTGCCCGTTCTAGTGTGTAAAACATAGAATAAGAAAACAACGGAATGACAGATAACAATAGGTGTCATAGAGGCACAAGTCAGGCTAGAGGAAGAGTGGTGGGCAGGTGGTACTTTAAATAAGGGGGCCAGGAAGAATCCCTGAGGAGCTGACTTCGAGCTGAGGCAGGAAGGAAATGAGAAAACAAGTCGCAGGAAGATCTGGGGCACAGTGCTGCAGGCGGAGGGGACAGCAATCACACAGGACGGGCAGGACCAGGCTGGCGTGTGGGGGGAGCAGCAAGCAGACTGGGGTGGCCAGCGTGGGCTGAGCAGGTGCAGGTGTGGGAGGCCACGACAGGCTGTAGGCCATTGGGGAGAAATTAGATTTTATTCTAGAGGGCTTTGCAGAATAGTGACTTCATGTAATTTACATTTTAAAAGATTACTCTGATTGTAGCGGGGAGGATAAACTGTAGAGGAATAAAAGTGGAAGCAGACAGAGTGGCGGGAAGGCTCTTGCCTTACTGAAGGCATGGGACAGTGGTGGCTTTGGTTAGGGTGGAGGTAATGAAGACGGTGAGAAGTTGTCAGATTCAGGGTAAGTATTTTTCTCTGTCCCCCGTCTTCACACACTCTTGTCCCCTTATCTTGGTTAATTTTTTCCCTCTACATCATCAGCTTCTGAAATGTGTTCACTTATTTCTTTGGTTCACAATCTGACACTCTCCTCTAGAATGTGCATTGCATGAGGGTGGTGTTCTGGGCTCTTTTCCACATTGCTATTTACTTCAGTGCCCAGAACAGTGTCTGGCATGTAGTAGGTGTTCAATAAATATTTGCTAAGTAAATTAATTGCCAAGCTGTGGAACACCATTTTGGCTTCCAGGATATATCTGGAAAGTAGAACTGACACAACATGCTATGGACTGGATTTGGGATGTGAGGAAACAAAGAGGAACATGGATGAATTCTAGGTTTTGGGCTGGAGCAACTGGGTACAATTTACTAATTGAGGGAGGAGGAGATCTGGGGGATTGGGAATCAAGAATTTCGGTTTGGACAGGTTAAGTTTTCATGTATCTCAGACATTCAAGGGGACACACTGAGTCTTCAGAAGTTTATGAGTCTGGAGGTTAGCAGAGAGGCCTGATCAGACATCAACTGTGAGTTCTCAGCACTAGATTATATGTAAAGCCACCAAATTGGATGACAGTGCAAGTAGGGAAGAAAAGTATAAGGACTGATTCTTGGGCACGTGAACTTTTAGAGGCTGAGAAATGGAGGAGGAGAATCAAGATGGTGGAATAGACAGTCCCCATTGTCACTCTCTGTCACAATCGACCAATTTACAACTGTTAGAAAAAGCAACAACTGTCAAGCTGGGACCACTAGAGCTCAGGGAAGAGGAGGAGAGACCTACAGAGTGCATGAAAGTGGGAGAAGCTGTGATGAGAGAAAGAAGGGACCTCTCTGACTATTTCGAGCCCTGGCCATTTCAAGGCTAGCCCTGGTGAACACATGGAGCAAGAGCTGGCAAAAGCCACATCTGTGCCCTTTGTGTGAAATTGCTTGGAGGCTGCAGTGGAGAGGAGGGCCTTGGTGGCCCCCAGGCCAGCAAGACCACTGACAGGATTCCCATGGACCCATATAGGAGCAAGGGGCCACAACAACTGAAAAAAGGAGCCACTCAGTGGCCAGTGAGTCATCACAAGGGACCAGCACACAGTCTGCCCCATGAGAAGTGTTTGGAAAGCAGGGGACAGGGGAGACAGGTCCACGAGGAGAACACTGGGGCACAGCATGGACAGCTGATCTGCTCTCCAGTCAGCACAGGATCATTCAGTAGAGACTGGTCAGGAGTATAGAACTGTGGGGGGTGCAGTTTGTGTCGGGTCTGCCGCCGGCTGACGCGAACAGCCCTAGCCTCATTCCTTTTGGTGGGCGAGCGAATGGCCCGGATTCCTCTTTCCCTCCAGTCCCCTTTGGAAGGAGAAGGGGGAAGAGAGCTGTAAACAGAGGTGAGCACACCGCCGGCCCCAACCAGCCCGGTTTAAAGGACACTCAGATGCGGCAGGGGTTCTGTCGAGCAGTTCCGTTTATTATCACACAAGCACTTGCTTTTAAAGGCAAATGGGGAAGGGAGATTTTTTACATAATCTTAAAGGTCAAAGGCATGCATCCTGTCTCAATGCCTAGCTATTGCAACCACACAGTGTTCACGAGCGCAGAAGCACATATTTGGCCAATAAGGGGTAAAGCAAGGTTCCCGCAGACACCCCCACCCTACTTCCTCCCAGCACTGTCTTATGCTGCCACGTTAATATGCCCTTGTGGGCCCATAATGGCGCCACTTGTAATGTCACTTAAGGTGGCGTTAGTTTTTAAGGCCCGACAGTTTGTTGAAAAGACTCAGACCCAGACCACAGTTTCCACACAACCCAGGTGTACTGAATCACATAAGAACTGGAAGTATTTAAAAGGTCAACAATTAAAACCTGAGCTGCACAAAAATCCTTCCCCGGGGAATCAGCAGCAAAGCAGCAATTTAGCTCAACTACAGGGCTCAAGTGCTGGTCCT
Source organism: Galeopterus variegatus (assembly GCF_000696425.1). NCBI lineage: Eukaryota > Metazoa > Chordata > Mammalia > Dermoptera > Cynocephalidae > Galeopterus > Galeopterus variegatus. The sequence continues at coordinate 160,059 of NW_007728265.1, read as the reverse complement.
CACTTAGAAGTAAGCAAAGGACAACAAACTGGTTCCAGTGCAGAGTTTAAGTGGTAGGAGTAGCTAAAACTCCAACACAGAACTGAAGGAAAACACAAAATACCCACAGATCAGAGACAAAATTCTGGTATGAATCAGTAAAGGTCTAACACCACCAAAGAACACCTATAACACCTAAAAGAGCTGGAAGCCCCCTGGGCACCTGAGCTGGGATGAGGATAGCCCGAGGGCCTCAGCCACACCCCTCCACTTCCACCTCCATTTCCCTACCCCCCCACCTGCCCCTCCCTCTGCTCCATAACAACATCTTTGAATGTAAGAAAAAAATAATAACAAATTAATTAATTAAAAAAAGAAGAAATGGAGTAGGAGCCAGAAATGCAGACTGGGGGTTGGGGGGAACTGACAGTGAGATAGGAGGGACAACAGGCCCACGTAGAGCTCCAGGATTTAAGAGGAGTGTCAGGAGGGAGTGACTAACTGTGTCAACTGCTGCCAATAGGTCAGACAGATAAGGAATTAGAGGTGATCATCTGATTTGGTTCCATGAAGATCCTTGGTAACCTGGATATGCACAGTGTATAAGTTTCCTAGGGCAGCTGTAACAACGTACCAACTGGGTAACTTAAAACAGAAGTCTAAGGGGCTGGCCCGGTGGCGCATGCGCTAGTGCGCCGCTTGGGAAGCGTGGTCGCGCTCCCGCCGAGGGTTCGGATCCCACATACGGACCGGTTCCCGCTCACTGGCTGAGCGAGGCGCGGGGGCAACACCGAGGGTTGCGATCCCGTTGCTGGTCCCGGTCCGGTACGGGGGTGACACTGAGGGTTGCGATCCGTTGCCGGACACAGAAAAAGACAAAAAAAAAAAAAAACAGAAGTCTAAAATCAAGGTGTCAGCAGGGCTATGCTGTCTCCGAAGGATCTAGGGAAGAGTGCTTCTTGCTTCTTCCTAGTGTCCGGAGTTGATTGGCAATCCTTGGTGTGCTTTGGCCTATGGATATGTCATGCCAGTCTCTGCCTGAACGGAGAGACTGGCATTCTCCCCTCGTGTGTCTCTCCTCTTCCTACAAGGATACCAGTCATTTTGGATTCCAGACCCACCTGGAACAATCTAGTATAACCTCATCTTAAATATGTACATCTGCAATAACCCCCTTTCCAAATAAGGTCCAATGTATCTTTTCGGGGGCCATTCAATCCATAAACACAGTTTCAGAGGACTAGTGGGTGAGGGCAGAATGTGAGATGAGATAGCAAGAAGAGACAACGCGGAGATTTTGGCTGCTCAGAAGGCTGTAGCAATGGGGCAGTGGGGGAGAGATGCTGTTTGTAAGATGGAAGATTTTACACCAGGATTGGATACTGATAGGAATAACTCAGTATAAAGGGAGGCATTATGATGCAAAGGAAAAGGGGAGAATTACAGGAGCAAAGTCCGTGCACAGGTTGTGGCGATGGCATCCAGTGCACAAGTGGAGGTGTCTAGAGACGGGAACAGGGTCAGTTCCTTGGGTGCAGCAGGAAGAAAGGCAGAGAACACACACAGGGAGCTGGGAGGGGGCCTTGAAGGAGGGGAGACCAGTTTCTTTTGCTTTTTTTTTTTCTGGTAAAATATGAAAATGAGGAGGGGTGAGGGGATGTTGGAGGTGTGAGCAGACACGAGAGGGGTGGCAGAGTCATTTCACAGAGTGGGAGAGACAACCGACCATGACCTGACAAGTGTGGTTGTGTCTTGAGTTCTCTTTGGAAGGAAGCAGAGGTCCAGGAGTGAAAAGAAATTGAGGATGGAAATAGGGGAGAGACCAAACATCGAAGAAACAGAGATCTAGTGTCATGAAGACAGGGAGACGGAACAGGAAAAGAAAGCAAATGAGCCACAAGGGGGAAACTTAGACATAGGAAAAAAGATGGTTGCTCTCTCCCTCCCTTGCTTCTGTTCCCTCCATTACATTTTAATTCATCAATGTCCTGCTGTCTCTCCAGATCAAGACTGCAGGAACTGAACAAGGGCCAAAACCTAGACTGCAGGGCAGCTGTGTCTGTGTGACCCAAACAGGCAAGGTCTTTGCTCTGAGGGTCAAGCTGTTGAGGCACAGCCTGGCCCAGGTCTCACCAGACACCTCCCTGCAACACTCTTCCTGAACACCCTCGAAAACACATACAAGGAAGTTCAATTTCCAGTAAAGAAAATACTGTTTGATATGTATGTGGGTTTGGTTTCTTATGTAAATATTCTCTTCTCTTAACAAAGGCATGTTGAGCACTGGGGATACAGCAGGGAACAACACAGATGTGTTCTCTCTGCCCTCATGAAAGATAAATCAGATGGGTGGGAGGCAGGTAATTAAATAACTAAATACATTAAACCCTGGTAAGTTCCATGATAGGGAAATGCAGGTAGATTTCTGGGGATTATAGGCATCTTCTCCATGGACGGCTCTACCGCCGTCCTTCGGAATCTGTGTGGAGGCTTAAATTATCTGCCCTGCCAGCCACTGCTGGCCTCCTCTGCACCCCCATCTTGGTTTCCAGGGTAGAGCCAGCCGTCCAGAACCCCCTTTCCTGGGATCCACATTTCCATAATTAGAGCAGCCTCAATATCTGGGACTTTCTACCCAGGAGTACTGTCCTTTACTGGGAAGTTGGCTCAACACTACTTTTCAGAATGGAATTCAAAGATGTGGATAACTTCACCTGCAATTCATCGACTCAGAGCCTCCCCCTTAGGGAGGCTTATAAAGCCCAGCTTATAAAGGAAGTGGAGCTCCTTGAAGAAAGGAGGGTCTTGAATACCAGGTGATTATTTCATAGAAAGCAAGATAATGCTACCATCTCTCATCCCACCCAAGGTTCCCCCTGCAAATACCATACTCACCCATACCCAGCATGCCACCCCCAAAACACATGCATACACACTGGGCTTTTGGACTTTCTAAAACATCTTTCCAGATTTATTCACAAAGGATTCCTAATAATCATTTAAAAATAAACTTTTCAATTTTGACTTCTGTTATCTTGTAGAAATAGGGGGTCATAGAAGGCATAAAAGGTATGGGGGGAGTAAAGAGATCTTGGGCAAGGCTGGGTTCTATAATTGACTAACTGTGTGACCTTGGACAATTCAGTAAACTACTTTGAGCTTCCTATTTCTCATCTGAAAAATTAGGTAATTGGTCTAGAATCAATAATCCTCAAACTGTGTTTTTAATAGTGAAACTGTATTTCAAAAAAGAAAAGATTAGGTATTGGAGGAAAGGATTCCCCACATTTAGAGCAGATAAAACCAGAGCTGCCATGTGGAGGTAAGGGGGAGGCCACTCAACTCCCTTTTTTCTTTCTACAGCAGCCTCAGCTTCCTCCAAGGAGACCTGTGGTTTGAAATGCAGCTGGTAGACCACTGGCCTAGAAGATATCCATGTTCCTTTTAGCTTCAAAAGCTGCGATTCCATTCAAACTGAGAGAATATAGCCTGGATGTGTGTTCACCTGTGCAGTGGAATCTGACCTCAAGAGACTCCTCCAATTAGCTGAGAGATGGTTTGGAAAGAAAAGAAATCACAAGGATTAAAAAAGAAGATATTCAAGAAAATAAGTTCTAATTTCAACAGAAAAAAATAATTTGGGGAAAAAGAATAAATAATCAAGAAAGGGAGATGTGTTTTGAGAACATAGGAAAGAAAAATTTTAAAAGTAAACAGGATGTTACTAATAAATTGTGGAGCCAAGTCACACTATATTTCTTCTGCCAAACATGACACTGCAGGTGACCAAGGTTGCAGGTCTTTGTGTTCGTGAGGATATGGCCACCTTAGCTCCAAGGAGCAACCAACAGACCAAGGAAAACTTCCAGGAAGGTTGAGGGCAAGAGGATGCACTGTCTTCCTTTTGACTGCCTTCTCCCCCCAGTCCCCATGAAACTACAACTCAAGATTCTGCATTCAAGATATTCCTAAATGACAAGGAGAAACAGACCTCTTGAAAGCAGTCGTCTTGGGAATTTGAAAACAAAAGATAGTTTCATTTATTCATAAATATTTTCAGTTGATTCTAGAAATATTTTAGACCACTGTGTGATGAAGCAGTTCTGACAACCCACTACGACTGCCTCCTAATTGAGAGATGTCAAGCAATACGTCACAAAGGACTGAAAACCATGCATGAAAGCATGATATAGCTTCCTGAGGTACCAATTTTTGTGATAGTAAGTTATTTAAAAAGTAATTTTTATCTGTATATAATATATATATTATTATGGAGCAGAATGCACTATTTGATTTTTTATTTTTTTTGATTCAAGCATGAGACTTTAATGATATCTAGCACATACAACAGGCTGTACCTGCTATGTGTGCTCACTCATGCTCTTCCCCATTAGGGATACGTCTTTTGACCTTACAACATCAACAGCATCCCACTCTTTCAAGGAATCTGGCATGTCTGGTGATAGAAAACAAACATCTCTCATGTAAAACAATTTGAGACAGATTGGGACAACACTGTGTCTACAAAGAGAAATAATCAACTGGATCTTTATACCCATCAGATGTTTAACATGTGTTCTCAGAATAGGAAGAACTTTCTAGCATGTAATCCTCCTTTTGGGTATTCTCAGATTTTTGGATATCACAGGAGTAACTTAATATTTCTAGATGTAAAGATTTTACCCTTTCATTTCTGATAATTCTATAAAGTAAAGTAAAAATTTTACAAAAAGCAGTCTCTAAACAAAATAAAATGGAGCTGATGAACCTAAATCTAAATATGTACTCAGTTGGTGGCTTTACCCTTTCATTTCTGATAATTCTATAAAGTAAAGTAAAAATTTTACAAAAAGCAATCTCTAAACAAAATAAAATGGAGCTGATGAACCTAAATCTAAATATGTACTCAGTTGGTGGCTTGACCACAAAGAAAAGAACTATTCCAAGTGCCTTTAAAATTCATTAACTGGTAAACTTCAGTATATATACTACGGCCAAAACAATTGCAAAAAAGAAAAAAATCTTAAATTGTTTTCAGTAATCATGGTATTGATAGTAGTTTTGGTATTGTTATTCTACAGCTGTTGTCGATGCCTGGTAGGATAGAGCAAATGAGTAATTATGTGATATTCTAATTCTATCAATCCCACTGTCATGGAAAACCTGGATTCTTAGCATAGTGAAAGGAGATACAAAAAGAAGATCAAAAAGCTAAGACTCTACAGAACTAAATTTGCATTGGAAGTATCAGTATGAATTCATGATATTCTTGAATTGAATAAATCACTGATCATTTAGAAACAAAACCAAAAACAAAACCCCATGAGACATGAGGAACCGAGCAACGATGAATGTTCCCAGTTTCTCGATTGTGGTCTCCAGACGCCATTTTTCTGTTAAAGAAACCAGTATTCTCTAGAGAAATGATGATTCCAGGATTGGAATATACAAGATGAACCAGATGATTCAAGAGCCCATTCAAACTGGATCCCACTGGCCAAAGATGTGAAAATGCACGCATTCACAAGAACAAAGACTGCAATTACTTAAAATATAACAAGGAAATTTACATTCATGACTTCAAAATGATTTTTTTTAAAAAGCTCATTATTTATCTTCAGAGATGTATCATTTCTGGAAACTGATAAATTAAGGGAGAGAATCAAGTATCTATCCTGGCTTTCCTATAAGAAATGTAGCTCCGAATAACAAAATAGTTGTTGAGGGGAAAGTTCTCTTTCCAGAAGTATTCTGACTAATAAACAAAAATAACAGCATAGACTTCCAACATTTAAAAATCCCTAATAAATTGATAGAAAAACATGTTAATGGATGCTACAAGAACTCAACGATTCCCAAACTGGGAAGGTTTACAGGCCAAATTTAGTTCGTTTAACAGATAAATTGAAAGGAATACATAACAAGAGGCAGAAGTAGAACTTATATAGTAAGAGAGACTTAAGAAACATATCTACTAATCGAAAATGTGTGGACCTTATTTGAATCCCAATTCAAACAAACCAAACTTAAAAAATTATATTTATGAGACCATTGGAAATTTGAAGACTGAGTTCTCTAATCAGCAGAAATAGGTCCAATTAGCAGAAACTAATTAGCAGAAATGGGTGCCAAAGATTATTCTGAGAAGACAAGCTCATAAGAAATCTGCAGAAATCCTTAAGAGGGCATTAGACTTCCTGTGATCTCTGGGAGGGATATGCTATAGTTCTGTAAGCTTATGTCAGGGTCCTTCCACCCCATGGGCCCTTGCACACGTGCCGGTCATCCTTCATCACCCTACGTGACCACATAACTGATTTGATAGAGCTGGGGCTCTGCACCCAGGAGGCTGGGGTTGCACTCCTGACCCTGTCTTTACTCACTGCTTATGATCTGCACTCACATTATTTGGATCTCAGTTTCCACATTGGTAAAATGAAAATAGCCTCTGGTTCTAAACATGACTGATCCTACTCTAACTCATGGTGTTGTGAATTGGGCTTGAGTAATCAGCAGTGAGCAGGTTGAAACTCACAGTCTGCAGGTGACGTGTCCTTTCTTGTCTGGTCATCCCCAGAGAGGCAGACTATGGCCAGAGCAGAGACAGACACCCTGAGGGACTCTGATCCAAGGGAGACATCTGCTTCCCATTGTTCTCCATTTTTAGGGGAGTGTGGCCTCTCTCTGGATCACGGCTCGTCAGTGTGAGAGCAGTCTTGCTCTGGGAAAATCAGTATTTTGGGCTCTGCTGCCAGGTTGCTGAGCTTAGGTTCTAGCTGCTTAGGAGACAGCTGGGACATGCCAGCGGCCCAGTGCTTGGAGGCCTTGGGGGTCCTAAGCCTGGGGGAAGTTGAGTTTGGGGCAGTCCCTCCTACTGGGGGAGGGGGATGTCTCCGGCTAAGGAAACCTGTAGCCAAGGGGCTGTCCAGCTCTGCTCCCTCATTGCCAGGCAACCTCAGAGAGCTCCCAGGCCAGGGTCATTTACATGCCCATTCTGCTGGTCTCCACAATTAGGTGTCTGTGCAGGTGATTTACTTAAACAAAGTTTGCCATTCATTCATAACAAAATGTTTTGAATTTCTAGCATGAGTGGGGAGTCAGAGATATAGCAATGAACAAGCCAGATGGCCCATGGAATTTTTCTTCTAAACTGGGACATCACCAAAAGGTATATAATTTTTTATTCATTTCCCTATGTTTTCTCTATTGCCTTTTCCCAAGGATGCAAAAGGGTATGGATTCTTCACCTCATTTTCTCTTTCCTCTGTATCTCTGTAACATTCCTTCTTCTGTAAAGTGAACAGGTTGGAATCGATAGACTCTAGGGATCTTTTGGGGGCAGAAGTATTGTTATATGAATATCATGGTTATTGCACTGTATGAAAAAACACCTGGAAGAAAGTCTCTTAGATCAAAAACTGAACTAAGAAGGACAGCCCTCGGTAGAGGACAAAAAGGAACTGGAATTTCTTTGCCCTGACTTCAGAAGATTCCAGTTGTTTCTGAGGTAGCTCCTGAAGAGTTGTGTTAACCGGGTGCTCCAAGAACTAAGAAGTGGAATCAGATGATGTGCTGCAAAGTTTTAGTAATGCAGGCTAGGATACAGGCGTTTCGAGACAACATGAGTTTTAAAAGATGATAAGGCCTTTAAGGAGCAACTGGTAAGATCAGAAGGTAATTTTTGGAAACTGAACCCTATCTTATATCTCTGTATTTTCCCCCATTGGTTTTCCTTGGGATTTAATCAAGTTCTGAGACTTCTCTCAGCCAGTTGCAGCTATGCTAAAGGTAGTTAATGATGCTATTTCTACTCAGATAACTAGGATATACAATTTTATACTTAGGGGTAAAAACAATGCTCCCCACCCCACAGCACCCCAAAGTGCAGTGGTCAGCCTCCACATGCCTGTTAGAGTTTCTTCCATACCCTGAAGACAATCTTTTTCTTTCTGACGCACAAAAATTTCTGATGGCATTAACAAAGCTCACTTTATGCAGTTTATTCAACGCACCTAAAGAAGGAAGGAGAATTCGTGGGGACAAGCATTCACAACTGATCAAAATAAAGCTTACTTTTTAAAAACATTCAACACTAACATGAGCAATATTTTCTCATTTTTCTTCCAGGGGAAAAAAAAAAAGCTCAAATACCAGACTGTCTGGTTCCAGACCAGACCCCTGGCTCCTCTGGCCCCTGCTTGGTCCTAGTGCCTACAGTCACTTTATCAAGTGGCTGGTTCTGGCCTTGAACAGACAAAGTCCCAGCAAACCCACCTCTTGCCACTGGGACATTCCCGGAGAAATCAGATTTCACAGGGGACTAATTTCTAGGTCCTCTCTCTGGGTTTGTCACTCTCATCTTTATACCTCAGCACCTGACACAGCAGCATGCAGTGAATATGAGGGGATTGCAGTGAATATTGAGGGAATGTCACTCTGGTGACCGTGGAAGCTGATGTGGGCCCGGAGAAATCAGATTTCACAGGGGTCTAATTTCTAGGTCCTCTCTCTGGGTTTGTCACTCTCATCTTTATACCTCAGCACCTGACACAGCAGCATGCAGTGAACATGAGGGGATTGCAGTGAATATTGAGGGAATGTCACTCTGGTGACCGTGGAAGCTGATGTGGAATTATGTATTATTAAATGTTGCATATATTGTCTCAGAAAACAACCTTTTTTCTCTGATAAAGTTTCTGTGAGAACTGAAATAACATGATCTCTCCTGAGGAAATATAAAGTACCCCCAGCCCAGGACTCCTGTGGCTGTCCTCTACCTTGTCCCCACCCCCGCTTTCCTCTTTGGCACGTCTTCTCCCCTTCCATGAAGTCGGGCTTCTAGAAAGAATTTGTAGGGGCATCAGAGCCAATGGAAATACGCTTTTTTGCCTTCTGGGTTAGGTCACTTCTGCTTCTTATAATTTCTCTCCTAAAACAAAGGATCAGAATTTGACATCTCCTGCCCAAGTCTTCCAGAAACAACAGATCCATTCTTCTACCTCCCGCTCTTTTTTTCTTTTTCTTTTTTTAAAGGGCACCACATCTGAGTTCCCACCAATTTCAGGCCTGTTTGGACCCTGTGAAGTGATGGCCAAAAACAGTCCCTACACAGGGAACATTGCCAATATGTTCACATCTTTCCATCGCAATGTCATTTGAGGCATTCTAACCGCCTAACACTCCACCATTCTTCCGAACGGTTCTATACCATAGACGTGACCTCAAAGTTATTTACCATTAGCCCTTCGATTACATCATGGCTTGGCAATTTGACCTTTTCTCCCACTTGTTGGAAGCA
>NW_007728265.1:140562-150669 GCF_000696425.1 Galeopterus variegatus | reverse complement strand
TTTGAGGCATTCTAACTGCCTAACACTCCACCATTCTTCCGAACGGTTCTATACCATAGACGTGACCTCAAAGTTATTTACCGTTAGCCCTTCGATTACATCATGGCTTGGCAATTTGACCTTTTCTCCCACTTGTTGGAAGCAGGAGTTTTGTTTTGTTCAATAAATAAATACGTAGCTTCCCTTACCAGACAGGCAATAGGGAGACAGGGTGAGAGGTGGTTACACTATGATTGATGAGCTGTTTGCTTTTGGGTCAAGATAAACTGGCCAGAGCGAGTGTACTGTGGGTCTGCAACCTGATGCTGGGCAACCCACGGAAGTCCTCTGGAGCCGTGACATCTGCACTTCTCAGCAGACAGTGCTGCTGATATTCCTGGAAGGCAAACAATATTTCAAAAATAAGACCAGTTACATTTTGAGTGCAATCTTTCCCCCCAAATGCTTTAGCATATTTGGAAAAGGAAAAGTTCAACTGGCAAATTATACAAATACCTTCTCCTAGTACGGAGTTACTTTAAGAAGGTGAGTACACTGCTTTGCAAAGCTTTCATGCCACTGAGTGATCTCACAGGAAAGACTGTGCTGTGGTTACTTTACAACCTGTCTTGGAGATACTCCATATTATTGCACAAAGAGCTTCTTTATACTTTTTTTTAAAGAGCCTTTATTTTTTTGAGCAGTTTTAGGTTCATGGCAAGATTGAGCAGAAAGTATAGACAGTTCCCATATATCCCCTGACTCCACACAGGAACAACCTCCCCCAGCCACCAACATCCCCTACCAAAGTGATACACTTGTTACACTCAACGAACCTACACTGACACATCATTTTCACTCATAGTCCACAGGTTACATTAGGGCTCATTCTTGATGTTGTGCATCCTATGGGTTTGGACAAACGTGCAATGACATGTATCGACCAGTACAGTATCATGTAGGGGATTTTCACTGTCCTAAAAATCCTCTGTGCTCCGCCTATTCACTCCTTCCTCCCCCTTAACTCCTGGCAACCTTTTCCAGAATGTCATGCAATTGAACGCATACAGTGTATAGCCTTTTTAGATTGGCCTCTTTCACGTAGCAACGTGCATTTAAGGTTCTTCTTTATCTTGATAGCCCATCTCTTTTTAGTACTGAATAATATTTCATCATCTTGATATACCACAGCTTATCCATTCACCAGCTGAAGGAAATCTTGGTTCTCCCAAGTATGGCAATTACAAATAAAGCTGCTATAAACATGCATGTGCAGGTTTTTGTGTGAACAGCTTCATACTTTTTTTACAGCTGTATAATTTTACATTATGAGCATATGCCATAATTTTTGTATCATTTCTCCATTGATGGATATCTAGATTATTCCATCTTTTGCCACTACAAATAGTGTTGCAACGAATAACCTAGTACAGACAGCATTTCACATGTGTGCAAATGTACACTTCAGATGAATTTCTGGGTCAAAGGATAGAAGCATGTTGCAATTTTGATATATGTTGCCCAATTGACATCCATAGAGGTTGTAAAAATGTACCCTCCCACCAGCAATGCATGGGAGAGCCTGTTCCCCTATGGCTTCTGGTGTTCTTTCCCCACTGAAACCCTTCTTCACCTCCTTCCCATGGCCCTTGCAGGAAGTATAGACCTGCTGCCCATTGACCGTCCCTACACAGCACCAGCCACCATGTGTTTCTTTTTTTGTGCATTGTTGGTCTTGATCATGGATTTAGTGACCTCAGAAGGCAGAAGATTTTTTCAAAGTAGCTCCTATTAATGATCTTAACAATAAATATAGATACTACTGTTAAGAGATATTTCAAGACCATAAAGTTTAAAAGACAAAAACCACTGTTATATATTTACTAAGAAATTCCCATTGAACACAGAGGTGATATGATGCAAGTCTTTTTAAATATTTTCTGTGATATCTGCCTCTCTGCATGAAATCAATAAAATGTGGAAACACGGTTAGCCTCTAAGGACACCCCTGCCCATTTTCTTTTGGGGTGGAGCTGTTTTCTAAATCAAAATCTCTGAAAATTTAGCACCATTTGCTGAATAGCCTATGAGTTTCAGTGGGTCAGAAGCTCTTTGAACATTGGAGTGGGTAGACCTTTCGTGCTTGCTATCTGTGTTAGCCTGACTATAGCAATGTGGTGGTAGATCTATACTTCCATTGTAAGTTCTCTTTGAAATCTGCTGTCACCACACTGAAACTCCCCATATAGCCAGAGGACTCCCCAAGCAACCCGGTCATGGAGCAAGGGTTTCAGGCCCAGCTGCTTCTTTGCTTGGGCAGTGTTGGGCTTATCCATGTGTGGTAGGCAGGCTCCCAGATGGTCCCCAATGACACCCACCTCCTGGTATCCAGACCCTTGTGCAGTTCCCTTTGAGTAGGATTGGATTTCATGACTCCTTCCAACAAAAAGAATATGACAGAAGTGATGGCATGACACTTCCAAGATTAAGTTATACATGACCAAAGTTCTGTCTTGGGTCACTTTGTCTCTCCTCAGTGACGCTGAGTCAGAACCACCCAGCTAAATGTCTACCAGATTCCTGACCCTCAGAAACTGTGTTAACATGGGTTCGTTATTTTAAACTGTGAAGTTTGAGTGTGATTTGTTATGCAGTAATGCACTTTGTCACCAGAAACTGTCCCACCTTCTGGGGAGGGCATTACAGAGACGGAAATCCAGATGGCTACCAGTTCTGTGTTAATTTTTAACACATCATATAACTCCTTTATTCTTTTCTCAATTTAAGAAGCAACAAAAATTACTTGTTTCAGATTAAGAAATTTTGAGAGGAAGAGACAAGGTTCTTATCTTCTCTATCCTAAGAGAGTTCATAACTAAAGGAAAGAAATGCAAAATATTTTCACCGCCGAGTTTCCTATTACTGTAGCAAATAAACAGCGACTCCTTTAAAAATGTTTAATGATGGTCGCTAAATGATGATTCTTAAGCCTTTTGAAGATTCCTAAATATAGTAAAAATATTTTAGTGCCACTGATTCAACCAAAATCCACAGTAGCAATAGATTAATGAGTCAATCAATAATAGTCAATCAACAAGAAATTTTGAACATATTAAGCTGCTACTTATTATGCCCCAGGCACTATGGTAGAAAGTTTATGTCCTTTATTTCATTAGGTACACCACATCCTATGAGGTAAGTACTATGGTATTCATCAGATTCTTATAGACCCTGGAAGATGCATAATAGGTTACCTAGGTAAAGGAAATTTAAGGAAAAAATACATGAGAACATAAGATAGTGTGGGAGTTAACCCCATCCATCACATAATCAATTCTGTATCTCCAAATTCCCCATGCTGCAGTGTAAAGTGGGAATTACAGTTACAAAAAAGGTGCTCAGCATTTGGGGTGCCTACCTGAGCTCAAAGAAAATGCCTTCTCTGTTCTTCTAGCAACTGTTAATCATAAAGGGGAGGACTTGGTTGAGCCAGTTTGTACTTATTCTGTAAAGACACCCTTATTGGTCAAATATCTTGCCCAGCCACCTCAGAGGCAGACACCTTCCCTCAAGTTCAATTCAGAGGTGGTAGCCTGTGAGCAATAAATTGCTCCTTGGTCTAATCAGCTGCAACCAGACGAGGAGGCCTCGTTTCACTTCAAAGATAATGGCATAAGTCTGCTGGAAAGAGCCAATTGAAACCACTTTCCTTCAACAGTAGTGAAGTAAGAGAAAACACTCCAGGTTTCATGGACTGCTGCACCCCATTCAGTACAATTACCATCCCCATATGACACGAGAGTGTTTTAATGTATCAATAGCTGTAGTCTTTTTTGCATATTCCCTGTTAACCTATGATCCTCTCCTATTTAGCCAGCTAGATGTGGAAAATCTATTGCCCACAGGGAGGTTGCAGCTGATTGTAGAGAACAAAAATAAATATCAATTCTTAGCTTTTGAACTACAAAGTCTGAGGTCCAGATGTGACACAAAAGACTTGGAAGATTATATGACCAGACATTGTGGGTTTTGTGCTCACTGGATACTCGATTAGAATTCTCTGGGCTTGGGGAGGAAAAGAGAGTAAAAGGAAAGTCACACCAAGAAAGTCGGTGAAAGGGTACTGCACCCTCCCTTATCTGGGGGTCAAAATCCTCAAGGGGAAGAACAAGTTTGGTGAAAATGGAGGAGACCTATATCTTGCTTCCTGGGCAGAGCCTGGAAAAGCAGTAAGGCAGCCAGTCTCTTACCCACTGTGGGTGGATGGAACAGCACTAGACTGGACTGGCCAGCCCAGTGGGTCTGGGCAACTGAGCCAGAAACACCTTTCGTAGTGAACAGGAGCATCAAAGGCAGCTGTGCTCTCTTGGAAGGCAGTGGGCCTGAAGGATCCTCACCACGGGAACAAGAAGGACACAGAATGATCCCACTGGACTTTTGATCAGAATCCAGATGGAGAAACAGAGTCTTACATGAGAATATCTGCCAAATGCTCGGGCACCAATATGACTAAGGATACAGTAGCAGATGCTGCACGGATAGATGGCGAACGGAGACTAGGTACCCTTCCTGACCCCTCTCTATTCCCTGATGGCTTGAGGCACCCAGATTTCTGGTACTATTCCACCAAGAAATAGGATGTCAGCAAGTCAACTCTGAGTCGACAGAAATTTCTTCAGTGAATGACAGAGGCATGAAATGACTGAGATTAAGTTTCATCTTTCAAGCAAAGTAAAGGCTTGGGCAAACTTTCCTTTGCAGAAATTCAAGTATTAAGTCTTGTGAGAGATATTTTACCAGGGATGTGTGCACCCTGTAGGGAAATGAAATGCCCTTTTTTGGAGAGAGAGATGGCAGGGAAGTAAATAAAGAATCATTATTGCAGTTCAACCAGAGCAAGTAGAAGAAGCTCAGTTTTCTAAAATTCAATTCACAGTGTCCATCTGCCATCTCAGAACCTGAAATGACTAGCAGTGGGGAGATAAGAAGCAGTAAAAAAAAGGCTAGATGAATGGTTGATTTTTAGAATAATGAGTTTTTTCCCTCCAATAGTAACCAATTAGTTGGTTTTTGTTTTGTCTTTTAGTATCATTATAAACTCATGGATTTATAGGTATTTGTTGTATTTTAATTTATTATACTTTTTTGTTTATGTTAAGTAATCTATGTTTGCCTTGTGGGAGTCTGTTGAAGTTGGCTCCTTTGTCCTTTCAACATGACCTTACTATCTGACATGACCACTGTCCCAGTTTTCCTGAGAATGAAGGGGTTCCTGTGACATGGGACTTTCAGTTATGTTTGCCTTGTGGGAGTCTATTGAAGTTGGCTCCTTTGTCCTTTCAACATGACCTTACTATCCGACATGACCACTGTCCCAGTTTTCCTGAGAATGAAGGGGTTCCTGTGACATGGGACTTTCAGGGGTTTTTTTTGTTTGTTTTTGTTTTTTAAGATGACTGGTAAGAGGATCTTAACCCTTGGCTTGGTGTTGTCAGCACCATGCTCAGCCAGTGAGCAAGCCGGCCATCCCTATATGGGATCTGAACTGGTGGCCTTGGTGTTATCAGCACCGCACTCTCCCGAGTGAGCCACAGGCCGGCCCTGGGACTTTCAGTTTTAAAACAGAGAAAGTGCTGGCCAAACTGGTACAAGTTGGTCACCTGACCTTTCTAGTCTTTGCTAGCTCCATTGCCATCTGGTGAAAAGAGGTGTTCTAGGTTCATCATATACATTTCCTGCTCCAGACTTGGAATTAGCCATTTCGTCAAGAATGGTGGGAAATGGGATTTGAAGAACCCAATCTTTTAACCTCTCTTAAGTGTCTATTTCTGCTTCTGTAAAATGATGGCAAGGGCCGGCCCGGTGGCGCACTGGAGAGTGCGCTGCTTGGGAGCATGGTGGCACTCCCGCCGAGGGTTCGGATCCCATGTGGAGACCGGTTCCCGCTCACTGGCTGAGCGTAGTGTGGGCGCAACACCGAGGGTTGTGATCCCGTTACCGGTCAGTAAAAAAGACAAAAAGGAAGAAAAAAATAAATAAAATGATGGCAATAATAATCCTTATTCCAATTGAGGAGTTGTGAGAATTATGTGCAATAATGTCTGCAAAGCACTTAGCACAGGACCTGGAACATAGGAACTGCTTATTAAAAGTTAGCTGCTCTCACAAACTCACACAGGTAGTATGGATGGTGCCAGAGCTTATTCACCCAGCAAAACTCCACATCATCTCAGGGAAATATCCATACATTTGGAGTGAGCCATGTTAAAGAAACACAAATGGGAGCAGGGATGTATTCTTTAGAGGTTTGCTGTACAATGGCTCTAGGCTGCAATGTGTTGTGTGTAATTCATTATTTTCAAACTTCAAATTCGAACCATCAGAGCTGCCCAACCCTTCAACAAAACAAGGCTATGCAGCTGGACCTGAGACTGAATCTAGTAATGCCTTGAAATATTTGAGTTGAACAACAGAAGAGCCCATGTTTATTGTAAGTTTCTTGTCCTATAGCATACTTCGGTGGCAAGCGAAAGAAGTCTCATAGAATATTTGAAAAATTAGTGAAAATGTGTGCACTGAAAGGGATCCTCAAAAATTAAGTAGTATTGGGAACAGATTCGGAAAAGAACCCTGAGGAAATGATGTGATCTGCATTTGCCCTCTGAGTGTGAGTATTCTTCTGAGTCATCTGAGGTTGATGGCTGCAGTGAACCCACACCCCCACACACACCTCCCCTGCACCGCCCTGTGTTTGTGATGTACATAAAGGAGAAAGAGATCAAAGAATTCTTGTTCCATGAACCATTGCAAACAACTACTAAGGAATCAATGAGTTCAGTCCTGTAGTGACTGCTTTGTGAAAGCAAAGTTAATGCTTGACATATGTGAATAAATTTGCACCAATGCCACCCCCGATATGCTAAGAAAAATTCAAGACGCATCACCTTTGTAAGAAAGTAGATCTTTTTATCATTATCACACATAGCATTGCACCAGGATGCTTTTGCTGCAACGACTTTCCCCAGAATATTGGAAATGATTTAGAATATTGCGGTGAACACAGTATATAGTATCAGAGGATGTGTTTCAATCCCCTCCCCTACTCTAGTTTTCAACAAAGTAGTCAGGAGCAAGCACAATATACAGAAATGAGGGGAGTTTTCAATGGCCACGTGCTGACTTGATTTCTTTTCTCAGTCAAATGTTATTTGCTTAACAACTATTTACATATAAATGAAAGTGAAAGATAATTAATGTGAAAACTGAGTAGTGTATACACAGCCCAGCCTGCACAAGGAGAGGATACTTATTAAATATTAGATGAAGATCCCTGGAGAAGATTATCTGAGCAATGTCTCTGGGTCAGAGTTAGGCGTTAGCTCTGCCAACAATTTTACAAGAGCTGCGTGGGCAAGGCCTGGAGTAAATCAGGAAAGCACAGACCCATCACAGCTGGCTGCTAGATGACCAGTGTGAAAATGGGAGTGGCTGTTATATATTTTTTAAGCACCTAAGGCCTCCAGGTCTCAGGAGCAGATGAAGCAGAATGCACCCTAGAGAAGAAAAGAACGTCCTTGCAGCTGCAGGGCATGCAGCAGAGAGCAGAAATTTCATCAGCACACAGCTAAGGCAGGCCAAGTACAGACAGGAATGTCGGCAGCCTGGCCCAGGAGCTCCATCCTCAGGTTCCAAAGACAGTACAAAGCAGAGCCACCTCAGTGATGACAACCTCACCTTGTCCCCCTCTGAAGTCAGACTGTATCTGAATACATGAGGAAATAAGTCTGTTTATTTGAAACCGAGGAAGTAATTCAAATACAGAATTATAAAATAGTTTATCCTCTTATACTATATAAGAAATGCAATTAAATCCTAAATAAATTTAACACATCTATATAAGGAATTGGGATCAACACAGTAGAGCAGTTGTACATGTGTATAAGGAAATTCCCAGTTTAGATAAAGCGTTTCAAAGAAATGAGTTTTGTTCTCCCCTTTTGTGGGGGGTGGGAGTTAGAAAATGAAGTAGTGTGCCCGGCAATTTAAGTGACAACTTACTGGCATCAGATGACTAATACCTTCCTTCCAAGTTTTCTCTGAGAGGTTCTTATCTTCATGTTTGACTTTTAAATTTCTGGATGGTAGAGTTTTTTGTGTGTATTTTTGTCATTAATTTATAGGTTTGTTTTTTTTTTTCATTAAGTTCAGAGAATATGTCTGGCACCTTTTCAACTTGTGAGATCTACTGACAATTCCTTTGTTGCCGTTTTTTAAATTTAATGTTGCATAGTTTAAAAAGAAAGTGTATTCTTCATTTTGGTGGTAGCTTAGAAAAATACATATGTATGTGTGTATTTCTATTGGGCGGATCTATCTTATAAATTATGTTAGTTAGGCCTGGTTTATTCTTACTTTTTTTTCTATTGTGGGATGAGAGAAGTGAATTTACGACTCTACCACCAGCAAGATCCTCCTTAGTTCTTTTTATATTTCCAATAGCTTTTGCTTTATAACTTTTGATGATTTTGATATTAGATATATAAAGATTTGTGAAAATTAGAGCTTTGTTATGGATTATATCCTTTTCGATTATATAATGTCTTTATTTTTAATATTTTTGTTTTTAATTTACCATGAACTAATATCTTAGTTTGTTCAAGGTGCTATAACAAAATACATTAGACTGGGTAATTTATAAACAACAGAAATTTATTGCTGACAGTTCTGGAGGCTGGGAAGTCCAAGATCAAGGCACCAGCAGATTTTGTGTCTGGTGAGGGCCCATTCCTCATAAGATGGCGCAAAAAATCTCCCTCACATGGTGCAAGGACAAAAAGCCTCCCTCAAGCCACTTTTATAAGGGCGCTAATCCCTTTCATGAGGGCAAAGCCCTCGTGACCTAATCATCTCTTGAAGTCCTCACCTTTTAATACCATCACTTTGGAAGTTAGGTTAAAAAATACAAATTTTGGGAAAACACAAACATTCAGACCATAGCATTAATATTAATATCAAGAGACCTATTTCTTTTTGCTGCCTTTGCCTGGGATGCTTTTAATCATCTGTGTCTAGCACGGATTTATTTGGATTGTGGTTTTTGATCCAAGCTTAGAGTCTTTCTCTTTCAATAGAGTTACATTTCTTGCTATAAGAGAAAGGTTTGATGACAGTTGGATCATCCTTAGTTACATTTTTAACTTTTAGTGTTATACACACACAAATTAAAGACACACATACACATGCACACATTTATTTTCCTATATCGTCTTTGATTTCTTTACTGTGTGTTTTCATTCTGATAGTTCTGTAAGTCTATAGTTTGTTCTAAGATCTTTTAGTGGTTACCTTTAGAATTTTATGTACTGTGTTATTATATTTTAAATTTTCTTATATAGTATTATTGCTTGTAACACAATACCTAACACTGAGTCTTTATGAAGAAACAAAATTTATTTTGCAGATCTGGAGTCTGGGAAGTCCAAAGTTGAAGGGTCACATCTGATAAGAACCTTCCTCTTGGCGGGGACTCTCTGCAGAGTGCCGAGGTGGCACAGGGCATCATACACACTTGTATGGCAAGAGGGCAAGAACATTGTTCACATGCTCTCTTCCCCTCCTTATGAAGCCACCAGTCTACTCCACTGTAACCCATTAATGCATTAGTCCCTGAATGGCACAGCCCTCACGACCCACTCACCTCTCAAGTGCCCCACCTTTCAAAAACCATAATCGGATTTCCCACCCTCCAAATACTGTTATGGTGGGAATTAAGTTTCAACATGAGCTTTGGAGGGGATGTCCAGATCATAGCAGTATCTAATGACCCATCATAATCAAAGATGAGAAAATCACTACACTTACACTCCTTCCATCTTGTCTATCTTCCTCGACCCAATTTTGGCTTATTATATTATCATTAATACTTCTTTTTTTTTTTTTTTCCTTTTTTTTGTCTGTTTTACTGACCAGTAATGGGATCGCAACCCTCAGTGTCGTGCCTGTACCGGGGACCGGCAACGGGATCGCAACCCTCGGTGTTGCGCCCGCACTGCGCTCACCCAGTGAGTGGGAACCTGTCTCCACATGGGATCCGAACCCTCGGCGGGAGCGCCGCCATGCTCCCAAGTG
>NW_007728265.1:129608-140144 GCF_000696425.1 Galeopterus variegatus | reverse complement strand
GCTCCCAAGTGGTGCACTCTCCAGTGTGCCACCGGGCCGGCCCTATCATTAATACTTCTGATTGCCACCTATATACTTTTGAATAACATACTGACACCTTTATTACTTGATTTATCATTTATACAGTAGATTTGGAAATCTTGCCACAAAAGATGAGGAACTCGTGCTTACATAGCCTTCTTTCCTGTTCTCTATCTCCCATTTTTGACTTGTTTTGCTACTATTATCTCTACATTATATTGTATTCTATAATAGTAATTTCCCCAGTTCCTAACCTTATTCCTTTATTTGCTAAATTCAGTGCTTGCCCTCATTGCCACCATGGCTACTCCTTTCATCTCCTGATCAGCATCTTCAAGTTTTTGTGTTTGTTTGTTTGTTTCAAGGAAGGATGCATAAGCTCTTTTTTCCTGGAGTTCTTGCATGCTTGGAAATATCAGATGATGATTTGGCTAGGTAGAAAATTCTTGGGCTACACATTTTCTGGATACTTCACAACATTTTTCAGCCTCTTCTGGAAGTTAATATTGCTACAAAAAAGTCTGAAACCAAACAAATTTTTCCTCTTATAACTGTTTTAGGTCCATATTCCTACCCTATCTTTGAAGCCCAGTAACCTTACTAAATCATGTCTCATAATTGATTTTGTTGTTTCTTTTTTTCCCCCTGAAATAGCTTCCTTCACTTAACACAATGTCCCCCAAGCTCATCCCTCTTGCTGTGGATGACAGGATCCCATTCTTTTTCATGGCCAAATAGTGTTCCACTATATATATACACACCACATTTTCTTTATTCATTCATCTGTTGATGGACACTTTGGTTTCGTCTATATTTTGGCTCTTGCAAATAGTGCTACAATAAACACAGGAGTGCAAATATCTCTTCAATATACTGATTTCCTTTCCTTTGAATAAATACCCAGGAGTGGGATTGCTGGGTCATATGGTAGTTCTGTTTTTAGTGTTTTGAGGAACCTCCATACTGTTTTTCATAATAGCTGTACTAATTTACATTCCCACCAACAGTTTATGAGAGTTCCCCTTTCTCTGCATCCTCACTTGCATTTGTTATTTTCTGTCTTTTTGATAATAATTTAAAATATTTGGTTCTTTTCTGTTTATTTTCTTTTATTCTTTTCAAATCTATTCTCTTTATCTCTGCCCTATTTCAATCACTGTCTCTGTTTCTAACTCTTCTAATGTTAGTTTTCACTGCTGTAGTTACTTCTTATTTCTTTTATTTCTTTCCTGATCCCAGCAAGTACCTTTTTATTTTTAATTACTTTCAGTTGTTTATCTCTTACTTGAGCCAGCATAACTCTTCTTTGAATTATTGCTTCAGAAAAGCCATTTTTTATACTTTTTTGATGAGAAAATGTTTCTCTACAATTTTTATCTACATTATGGCATAATTTTCTGGAACGTTAGTCTGCCTTTTGTCATGTTCCTCTCATTTATCTTCCCTGAAATATATTTGCATTATGTTCCACACAAGCTCCTTTTGCATTCGTACTCATCCTTTTACGAGATTACTCACTGTTTTATGTGGACTGTTTCTTACGGGCGAATGATTTATTTATTTATTTATTTATTTTTATTTATTTATTTTTTGTCCTTTTTGAAACCAGCCACACCGCGCTCAGCCAGTGAGCACTGTGAGCGCACCGGTCATCCCTATATAGGATCCGAACCCGCGGCAGGAGCGCTGCTGTGCTCCCAGTGCCGCACTCTCCTGAGTGCGCCACAGGCTCGGCCCGGCGAATGATTTTTTTAAAGGATGAGATGGCAGAGAGGCCAGGAAAGTGAGCTGGGCTGACCATCAGCTTGGATTTCTCTCTGTCCTGTGGTTTTGTCTCTGATCTCAGCAGGAAGTAGGCTTGGCCAGCCATGATTGTCGATGAGGTGATCATTCAGCAGTTACTTCCCTTCAGCGGCAAGGCCTATTGCCCACTCTCCCATGCTACCTTTTAGCAAAGATGGCATGTCCCTTTCTTTCCTCATTCAGCTCTTTGATGCCCCAAAGTTGGCCTTCCTACTCAGACCTCACTGTTGCATGAGGCCAGTGGTTGGCTCCTCAGAATGAACGGCCTCTTCAGGCAGACTCTATGTTAACTGACCTCTCCAGAGCTCTGCTTCCAGCCACCTCCCTTAACCAAGGGACTGTCCTCATCAGGAGTTGGGCTGTTTTCAGGTTTTATGTATATTTTCTTTTCTAATTTTCAAAAACTATTTTAGTTGTTTTCAGTGGTTTTCAGAAAGAAGAGTAAGGCCAGATGCCTTGACTCTGCCATTCCACTGAAGACCTTGATGTGGTCAAGGAATGATTCTGGATCCATTTCTTCTGAAATTGGATTTCATAAATAATGTGATCTGATGAAAGATGATCTCATGGAAACATGGGCCATGGCTAAATGCAACTGGAGTTTCAGACAATAAACTTTGAGAATCTTTGGTGTGATAAAAAAAAGTGCCATTCCCACATCTGACAGCATCACCAAAGGGCCCCTCAGTGAGAGCAACCATCTGCTGGTGTGAGCCGGGTCTTTATTACACCTTTTTGTTTCTTTTTAAATCACACCTTTTTATTGGACTTAAAAACAAGCCATGTGATTACTTCAGAGAAACCTCCTCACTGTTGAATATCACTGAATAAATGGTGCCTTGGGAGAGTCAATGAGCCGCTAAACTTTTTAAAGTTTATAATTGTGTACACATGTTTTATGATTTCTATCATATTCAATTGTAATTCTTTCTCAGCCTATATTTCTTATAGTTTGAAAGCTGAAAAAAACTAAACTTAGCAATTGTTTCCCTTGCTTTACTCTTTTAAAAAGTTCTTTTCAGAGATTTATTGATAAGTGGTGGGAGAAACTATTTAGAAACTATTTAGAAAATAAAGGAGTTGGTGGCTTTAATAAACACGCAGAGTTGCTGTGCTCAGTGCAAAGAGGCATTGCCCTCACCCTGGGAGGAAGGACAGCAAACGCTCACAGAGCATATCCTCTGTGGCTCACTCAGTTTCCCCAACAGTACCTCCTAGGGAGGTACTATTATCTTATCCCCATTTTACAGATGAAGAAACTGAGGCATGGTTAGGTAACTTGTCCAAGACTGGAACCCAGGCAGTGGAATCACAAAGTTAAAGGCCACAAAAAAACAAGCAAAGAGCATTTAAGTGCTAAACAACATGGCCCTAAATTTAAGTCTATTTTCACCCCAGCCGTTTTTCAGAAACTGCTCTCTTGAAGATCACCCCATGATCTCCTAGTAAATAAATCCACAGGTCATTCTAAGATCTCATTTTCCTCTGCCTCTCTGAATCTTTTACAACTCCTGAATAAACCTTCTTTCTTCAGCATGACACTGGTAGAATGAGATAAGGGGCATCAGTGCAGCAGATAAACTTGAACGCAAACTTTCAGTGGCCAGTAGGGAGCTATTGAAGATCCTTAAGCAAGGAAGCAATAGGCTGAAAGTGGTCCCTTAGGAAAATCATCATGGCAGGGCTGTTTAGAATGGTCTAGCCAGGCTGGGTGAGGTAGGGAACTGCACTAAGCAAGATCATCCAGTAGCTGTTACAGGAAACTGGGCATGGATTCATGACCAAACTCCAAGAAATGTTCATGCTGAAAAGGAACTTGATTAACAGAAATAGCATTAGTATATTCAGAATGTGAGTACTAAGAATCCTGATTAGATTCATTGCTCTTGGAATTCAAGGATACCATGGAAAAATGTGGTTTTTCAAATTACTCAGTGTTCACTTTGTCAGGACCCATGGGAAAATACCTCTCATGTTGTGTTGCTCCTGAGCAATTATATTGCGTGTTATCAACTTTGAGCCTCACAGGTGCATATGTGCCCTCTTTGTAGTGCCTACTAGGAAACTCAGAAGGAAATGCATGTTCCTGGGGAATAGGTACATGCAACTTCCTAGCTGGCATTTGTGTCCTCACCACAATCATGATTCCATCTGTCTTTTCTTCACATATTCACCCTTTGCCATATTTTCTCACTTACTTTGGAATTAATTTGTCTCACCATCCGATGTGTGTCTTTGAAAGATCCTTTAAATATATTCTAGAATAGGGAAGGAAGAGAGAGAGAACAAGAGAAATGGAATTTAAAATCAAAAAACATGATCCAAGCAAACCAACTCTAAGAAGATATTTTTAAGACAAAAGGAGAAACTGGAAAATGGGTATTAGATTAGAAGAAGAAATTATTATTACTTTTCTATGTGCAATAATGGCATTGTGGTTATTTTTTTAAGTTCTTATCTGTTAGCAATATACAATAAACTATTTATAACTGAAATTTATGTGTCTGGGATTTGCTTTAAATTATTCCATAAGAAATAGTGGAAGGGAATTGGATGAGAAAAACATAAAAACAATTTTTAATGTGGGAAACTTTCAGTTTCAGATGATGGCACTTCTCACAGCAATAACGTATTTGTGAAAAGGCATGGAAATTCTTAGAAAGTCAGAGGGCATGGTTTCTTACCTGATTTTGTAAGCATTTGGCTAAACTCTTAGCATATGCCTGAATGGTCTGTGTTCATTCGAGAATGGATGCATCGGAGTCATGCAATGTTAAATAAAGTTAATGTTGATCCTAAACTTCAGATTTTAGTGAAGAAAACAGAAAGGAAAGGAACAGATATTTATTAAGCACTTAATTTATCTCAGGCACTATGTTCCAGGCCTTCACATGAATTATCTAAGTTTTTCCAGCAACATAGTTGGAAGAATATTTACTCTTTCCTCTCTGTTTTATCTCCTCTCCTCTTTCCTGAGTGATGGGTGGTAACTGGACCAGGTAAATGTTTGGCTCCTATTCTGACCTGTTGGAAGCCACAATGATTGGCCCTTGGCATCAATGCTAAGTGAACATTGACTTTTCTCATCTGTGAACCAAAAAAACTTTGCGGTCAGCCAGAATGATGTCACAAAAGAAAAATGGCTCCTTTGAAGTGAGAGTCTCTGTCACCAGCCATGTTTTCAGTACCATGTGAGGCACTTGATTGTACAGGATGAGAACAAAGCAAAGAGTATTTAAGTGCTAAACAACATAGCCCTAAATTTAAGACTATTAACTTCCCCCAGGGAAGTTGAGGACTTGGGCTCTGGAGCCAAATGGCATGCGCATGGCTTTGAATCCCAGTTCCACCTCACCATAAGCAGTAACTTATCATTTCTGCCTGTACCTCAGTTTCTTTGTCTATATAATGGGGATATTTATAGTACTCACTCCATAGGTTGTCATGAATTTTAAACATGTTAACACATGAAGAATGTTTGGTACAACTGAGAGGCACCAAGAAACTCTCAGCAAGCACTGGCTGTTTTTGCTGTTATTATTAATATCATCATTATGATTGTTTTTTAACTTGCAGCCTTTCTCTTCCTCTAAAATTAGATAAGATCACATTTTGGAGAATGATTTTGGTTTTTCATAAATAAGAATAAATCTACTTATGTTGAATACTATAAAGCAAAATTTTCCAGTAAAATATGCTGTGAGTCACATATGCCATGTTAAATTTTTTAGTATTCATATCAAAAAAACAAAAATAAGTAGTTAAGTGAACTTTAATACTGTATTTTATTTAATCCAATATGTCCAAAATATTGTCATTTCAACATATAAAGAATATAAAAATACTAACAAGCTATTTCACACCCATATGCTAAGTCTTCGATATCTGGTGTGTATTTTACACTTACAATTTATCTCAGCCTGGACTATACTCATTTCGAGTACTCGACAGCCATACATGAATAGAGGCTACTGTATTGGGCAGTGCGGTTAGAAAAAGTGCACCTGTATTTACAATAGGGTACTGCCAGCTTTTAGAAGAAGGAATCGCAAGGCAGGCAGAGTTGGGGGTCTGGGTCCTAATGATGACTCTGCTACAACCCCCTAAAAGTTACTGGGTATCCCAACCTGGCACAGCCTTGTGCAAAGTGACTCTGGGCAAGTTAAACCATGTCTTTGAACCTTAGATTCTTCCGACAGTTAATGAAGGGGGATAAAAGGCCCACAGGAAGACATCGCAAACAAATTATCCTAGTTTTCACTACTGTAAATAAGCTATAATGACGATCTCTGTGTGTATTTCTTCATCTCCGTTTCAAAAGAATCATTTATGTGTACCTCAAACCATAGATTTCAAGTTATCTAACCTCTCTATGCCTTGGTGGTAGATAAATATAGAGCTTCCCTTGCGGGCTGATGTGAGATTAAATAAGACAGTGAGTGCGGAACACATAGCAAGTGCTCAGGAGATGTTAGCAATAATCACAGGGATGCTGAATAGCAACTTGGGTATTTTCTGCAGCTGAGACTTCTTCCTTCTCCTGTCATTTCAGTTTCCTCTTCCTTTCCTCTCCTCCCAAACTCCAGCCACAGTTTACAGAGCTTGTCTCCTTCCTGTTCATTTTGGTGGCATGGCAGGCCAATAGATCATTTTCAAAAGCAATAACTTCATGACTACATGTAAGAGTTTGCTGCTTTCATATGCTAACCAGATTGTATTGCACACTCCCCTACACCCATTAAAAAGTGATGTATTTTTATATATCACTTAAAAAGTGATGTATTATTTTGCCGGAGAGCAGAAATGCATGTTTTCCTACCCAGCTCCATCAATCACTTTGTTGCTGAACTGATGAGGTCCCTGATGGAGGGACTAAGTGTGGATTTACTCTGCATCAGTATGTTCAGCTCAGTCCCCAGTGATCTACTAAGGATACTTGTGTCTGCTAATCTGGAAAGGGATTTTGGCCCAATTTTTAAGAAAATATTATCTATGAGGGACTGAATTAACAGAAGAAAAAGTCGTGATGGGGCAGAGACAAGAATTCCAAAAAGCAAAACAAAATTTGTGGAGAGAATACCCAGTAGGTCTTCAATGTTGACTCTCATGAAATGTGAGATTAAATTCCTGATAAGTGAGATTAGAGCTTCTGTCCTTATAATCAACACTCATCCTTTATCCAAAAATTGTCCAAGAAATGTCAAAGCTTCAGTGAAATCCTTGAATGGGCAGAGAAATCCATCTGGCCCAGCACTCTTTGGGGAAGATTTGGAGAACAGCCAATTGCTCTGAATGAGAAAGTGGGAGAAGTTGGGGGGCAGTGGTTGGGGTGTTCCTGAGAGAGAGTTAGAGAGTGAGAGAGCAAAGAGAAAAATTGGGAAGAGAGACAAAGGAACGAGAGGACTTTTGACACCACGAATATCAGTCACAGTTGCAATATAAACCCCTTCCAGTTCCCCAAACCTTCAGCAAAGTTTGACACAAATAAGCTCTTCTGTGGGTTTGTTTGCTTCTCTGTTTTTGGAGGAAATCATGGGAAAGGGCTACATTCTGTGAGAGAGCCAGTGGCAAAGGCAAAAACTAAGCAACAGCCATGAGACAGAAGAGAGAACCAGGAGCACTGGAGACTGGAGATTGGAGTCAAATGTGACCTTGAGGATGAAGAAACCTCAGACTTTTATAGAAATCATGGTGTGGGTGTTGGACTTCACAAGGTTTGGAATGGGGATTACCCTTAAGGACCCCAACTCAACAGCAAACATCTAATTTGTAGCACCTTAGGTGGAAACAACCTGCCCATTGAAAATTTCACTGAAGCTTTGATATGTGTCATACAACAATTTCTAGATAATGTTTATTATTGTTCCTCTTCCCTAGTGGTCATCTAAATCAGCTTGTGTTTTTCCAAATAGGGAAGAAAATCTAAGAAGGGTGTCCATCCAGGTGTAGTGGGAATGCTGATAATAATCAGAGAGAGTGTTTAAATAAATTATCAAATAATTCTAGCACTGTTGATTTTGCCATAAGTCTTCTTAATCATAAATTAGAAAACCAAGATGTCAAGAGAAAATTTCATCAAACTTACTCTGAAAAAAAGCAAAAAACACTTAAAAGAGAACAACGGGATTTTTCAAGCAACCTCAGAAACTCACAGAGCTGCCATCAAAATTCATTGATGAATTATTCAAGTTGGATGTGAGTTCTGTGTGGGGAAAGGTCAAAGGGATAGTTTTGTTAAAGCCTGTCTCAGACCAACTCTGACAGCTGCTGGCAAAACTCTGCTGTCGGCTGGGAGTTGACTCTCCAGACCCACCTGCTGCTGTGACCCATTTAGCAATGGGGAATAATGCAGGTTGGAAGGAGCCTTAAACATCATAGGTGTGAAAGACCCCGGTCCCTTACCTGGACATTGCGGCTGAGCATGACATGTGGAGATAACAGACACTATAACATCCTGCTGCCATAGGGAATAAAGAAGTTTAAGCCCTTGAAAATGGAAAAGTGTATACAATTTCCAAGTATTCCTTTAATTAGATTATAAGAACTAGTTAAAGTTATTTTCCATATGGTAATCTTATTATAAAAAAAAAAAAAAAAAACCTGGAAAGGTTGTCTAGGGTTTCCTTACATGTTACATGGCTTGTATTTTATGGCTGTGAGGTCATAGCTGTGAAATATCCCCCTTTGACAACTTAACTATGATGGATCCTATCAGATTTCAGTAGCTCAGGGTGATTTTTCAGCTGGAGGAAAAGTTCATTCCATTCCATCACTGCTGATATCATCTTCGTTTCCTTTTCACCCTGAAACACAAAATACCATTTGGGACCAGTTGTGAAATGGTAGAGCTTGATAAGTAGGTAAGAGAAATAAAGAACATAGGCATTTTAATATACCAGTACGAATAATGAAAATGCCTTGCATTTCATTGGCATCGGGCTTTTTCAATGTGCTTTCTCATTTATAAGTGGCTCAGTCCTTTGGTAGGGCAAGATAGGAGTCTCAGTTTTAGGGAGAGTTTGAAGTAGCTGCTGCTGCTATTTAACATACAAATGGTGGTTCACACCCTCCGGCTTCTTCCCCTCCCCTCGGCCACAGCACCCCAGCACCACCATGGCTGGCCTCCAGTCCTGATTTACTGAGATGCTGAGAGAGAATCGTGGTGGAACATCCTGGCAGCAGTGGACATCTTAGAAATATATATTAAAAAAATAAGAGTTCTAAAGAAGATGGCAATTGGCAGATAGCACTGGAAAATCTGTTCATGCCTCTATGCCTGGGGAAATCTATGGTTTGAGGTAACCTCAAATGATTCTTTTGAACCAGAGACAAAGAAATACTCACAGAGATAGTCATTACGGCTTATTTATACAAGAGAAAAAAATGGAGACAATCCAATGGGGCTTGGATTAAATAAATGATTCAATACATTTTTCTGTAGCTATATAATAAAATATTGTCCAGACATAAAATATATGTCTTCCAAGAATATTTATGGAAAGGGAAGAATGCTCCTTATATAATATTTTGTAAAAAAAACTTAAATATAAAACTTCATACAATTATCCCAATTTGAGATATACATACTAACATAGCTAAACTAAAAGACAGTCTTTTTTGTAATCATCAAAATTTCTACGATGAACACCTAAGAAAATGTAAAATGTTAAAGGCATCATTTTACCTCACCGTTCGATAAATTTTAAAATGTTTACCAAGTCTGAACTTCCAAGTTTCAGAAAACCAACAACACAAACTGGACTTTTCCTTTAATCAAGATTGTCAGGAAATCACCATCAGAGAAATACTAACAACCAACCATAATATCTGCCACAGTATAACAAACTGAAGCCCTCATGACCAGCCTCGCTTCTAGTTACATCAAATGAGAAATATTCAGACCCTCTCTTTTAAATGGCAAGGCATGTGTTTGTTATTTTCCGCCTCCTTATGACGCAGGGAATTAAGTTTTTTTAAGAAGGCACAAGTTTTAGAATACTTTCTATAAATATAAAATTTAGCACAAACAGGAAGATAACAGTGAATCCATCTGGGAAAGGTCCCCTTGGCCCAAACCATTAGTTGATAATCATGTGTTTCTTGGGATGTTCTGATTCTCTGGGTGAAAACTTCTTTAACTCCAGAATATGAGAGTCCAGCTGAGAATGGCAACTCTTAATTAACTGGAGGCTCATTATCCAGATTCTGCATCATCTCAGGGCTGGCTGTCCCTTCTTCCTCTCCTTCAAGCTGCTGGCCACCTTAGCTCTGTCACGGGATGGAAACCCAACTAAATCCAGTGACTGTGTTAGACAGCAGGTACAAAGGGCCTGCGTAAGCCTGAATCGGCCTCTGCAAAATCGTGAGCTTAGATGCTCCTGTGGAATAGATTGGAAAAGGACAAGGTAAGAAAATCCTGGACTGAAGAACAGAGGGCATTTCACAAAAGTGGCATCAAAGGTGTCCCCAGAGAGATGAGAGGAATTGACCAATGTTACCTTAACTTATGGGGTACAGTGTGGGTTTCCTCCATGTTCTCCTCCAATCCTGTAGTCAGGCCCTGGTATAATTGCTGTGAGAAGATCTGACAAACAGATTTAAGATTTTCTCATGCAAAAGATTGCTCTGGGCAAAGAAATGGACACTTGTTCAGTGCACATTGTTTGCAAGGTGGTAAGGAAAGAAAAAAAAAAAAAAGTAGTCTCCCTATCC
>NW_007728265.1:129006-129272 GCF_000696425.1 Galeopterus variegatus | reverse complement strand
CCTCATGGTGACAAGTGCAACACAACAGGGTTGGACCAGCACCTCCATGGTGTCCCTCCCATTTCTTCTGGATACCCAGTTCCCAGGGCTGCCCTCTTTAATTTCCCACCTAAATCTGCATCCAGTGGGGGGCCATGGTCCATAGCTCTCCTTTTAATCTTTCCCTATTAAAATCTCCATTGCCCCTTCCTTCTGTAACAGTTAGGCTAAAAGAAAAATCTGATGAACTAATTCCCACTTAAAGTCTGATGAGTAAGAAATAGTCA
>NW_007728265.1:84332-127837 GCF_000696425.1 Galeopterus variegatus | reverse complement strand
AAAAGACAACCAACAGACTGGGAGAAAATATTTGCAAAATATACATCTGACAAAGGATTAAGATCTAGAATATACAAGGAACTGAAACAACTTTACAACAAAAAAAAGTTACCCGATTAAAAAATGGGCAAAAGATCTAAATAGGCATTTCTCAAAGAAAGATATACGAATGGCCAACAGACACATGAAAAAATGCTCAACGTCACTCAGCATTCAGGAAATGCAAATCAAAACCACACTGAGATACCATCTCACCCCAGTTAGGATGGCTAATATCCAAAAGACTGTGAACGATAAATGCTGCCGAAGTTATGGAGAAAAAGGAACTCTTATACATTATTGGTGGGACTGCAAAATGGTGCAGCCTCTATAGAAAATGGTATGGAGGTTCCTCAAACAATTGCAGATAGATCTACCATATGACCCAGCTATCCCACTGCTGGGAATATACCCAGAGGAATGGAAATCATCAAGGTGAAGGTATACCTGTTCTCCAATGTTCATTGCACCACTATTTACAATAGCTAAGAGTTGGAACCAGCCCAAATGTCCATCATCAGGTGAGTGGATACGGAAACTGTGGTATATCTACACAATGGAATACTACTCTGCTATAAAAAAGAATGAAATACTGCCATTTGCAACAACATGGATGGACCTAGAGAGAATTATATTAAGTGAAACGAGTCAGGCACATAAAGAGAAATATCACGTTCTCACTTATTGGTGGGAGCTAAAAATAAATAAATAAATACACAAACAATGGGGGGGGGGGGAAGAAGACACAGCAATTAAAATTCCTTGAAGTTGATACAACAAGAAAACAGAAAGGACATTGTTGGGAGGGAGCAGGGAGAGGGAGGAAGGAGGGAGGTTTTGGTAATGGGCCACAGTAATCAACCACATTGTATATTGACAAAATAAAATTAAATTTAAAAAAATTAAAAAGTAAAAAATAATTTTAAAAAATCAGAAACCAGGACAGTTTATACTACTAGCTCAATGGCACTAATGGCCCAGATGAGACCTCACGGTTCTTATTACTTGTCCTTAACACAAAGAACTTCATGAAACACAGAGTTTTAGCCCAAAGGAATGAGTTGTTTTCTAAGGTAAATTTTCAGGCATTTAGGTTCACACGTGAAAAAGAGATTTGGGAATCAATGGACTTCCAAGGCTTTTATTACACCACATAATCCTACCCTACATATGTTTAAGACTAAACTTGGCATCCAAGAATTTAGAGTTTGCAATTAGGCGTAAAATCCGCATAGAGTAAATTGAATGACTTAAAAGAGAAGGAGCATGCAGCAATGGAAAGGAGTGAAGATTTATAGTCTTTTTTTGCTGCATATGATATACATTTTACTTAGTGGAAATTAATTTTATATCCAACTTATTTTTTTCCCTTAGCGTATTATCACACAGAGATTTATGGGCATTCATTGACTCAATGTTCTTGATTGCTTTAGATCAATATTTAGAACTATGGTAGCAGTTACATTAATATATGCAGAACAGTGTTCAAATAAGACCCTGAAAACAGCATAACCTCCCCAGTTCTAAGGTTTTTCATCAATAAAATAGAGAGTGCACAATGTTAACCTGCACGATCCCCAATATGATTCTTTAAAAATAGAATACGGGCCGCCGGGTGGCGCACTCTGTAGAGTGCGGTACTTGGGATCATGGCGGCACTCCCGCTGAGGGTTCAGATCCCATATAGAGACCAGTCCGCTCACTGGTTGAGCGCGGTGCGGGCGCGACACTGAGGGTTGCGATCCCGTTACTGGTCATGAAAAAAAAGACAAAAAGGAAAAAAAAATAAAAATAAAAATAAAATAGAATATGAATTTGGAGGGACATCCTCCCTCCCTGGATTCTGCCACAGGGACCCCTAACCACAATAACCAAGAGCTTGCCTAAAGATTCCAAGAACAAGGATCTGGGCCTATTGTAGATGTGGACTCGGGTGGTGAAAGAAACCAAGATGGGCACAGTTTCGCTCTCAGTGATAAAGAATGAACTCACCCAGAAAAGTGCCTGCGGTTTCCAGGGACGTTCTCACTCCTGCCATTTTGGATGCCACAGATATCATCTTTCTGGGACACCAATTTAACGTTTCATCAAAGGACGGTCAGTAGAGTACAGCATAGTTTGGGTTTTCTTTGAAACAGGAGCTTTCCTCTAGAAGGATTCACTTCCATATCATCAGCTGTTTTTGCTGTTGTTTTCTTGTAATTTGCTCTGTTGTTTGCCTGCTTTTGTTATTGTAAGTCCTTCTGATTGTCTTGACTGTCCTTGTTTCAGCTGATTCCTGACCTTCTGCTGTGTTTACTTAGTGCTATGTCCTCTTTTTTTAGACTGTCTGCCACCCCAACCTTGTTTTGTCTCTTCCTCTTATTCTGAAAAGACTGCAGAATCCTGACAATGGAAACATTTGCCCCTCACTAAGTGAAGCCTGAGTATAACTCCTGAGCAACCTCCTTTTCCTACTCAGTACCAACAACAGACCTTTTCTAATCTTGTGCAGAACTTCGGGAAACTTATAAGCTCAGAAATACTCTAACAGGAATGGAGAAAGTGAATTGGGGCTTTAACTCTTTCTTGCAAGGTTGAAAATCTTCCAATACAGCACACCATTTCTCCAGCAGTATATTCAAACATGGTGTCATTTTTAAGAGAATGCCCCAATATGAATTTTCAGGTATGATTACTCAGTTTAGCTTTTGTGTTAACTCTTTCTTGGTAGGTTGGGGAAAGATGACGCGAAAGAAAATGACGGATACATAAGAACATTTCTGGTTTCCAGGGCTGGTGCTGGACCTAGGCTGATCAGATGGGGCTGAAATCTTTCTACCATTAGAAGCACTCTTTAGAGTTACAACAACATCTCACCAGAAGTCCTCATTAACAAGCACAGACGCTGCATGGAACAGGTAACAGGTGAGCACCTGGGACAGTGTGGGAGCAGATGAGGTGAAAGTGAAGAGAGAAGTGAACAGGATCGGAGTAGAGGACCCAATCTCAGGAGAGCACGCCCAGACAGGGCATCCCAGGATATGCATGGTCCAGAAGAAAATGAGAACTGAGTCCCAGCATGGTGCTAGAAGGCACAACTGTGCACGAGAAGGAGAGGATGGGGGACCACTGCAGAAGGAAAGTCTCCCTCCATATTCTGCTGGACAAACCTGCTCTCTGAAATAACCTCTCCCCATTAAAACTCAGTCTCTGTTTATCAAAAGACTAGAAACATCGAGCTTTTTCAGGAAAAATTACTACACTCACATTTTCTCAGAAAAATGTGTTTAGATTCTTTACTTTCTGAGCCAGAATATTGTTTAAACGACAGGACAGGACGTACTTTCAGCCCTTTTCCTATCCTATACATTTCTACCTCTGGGGAGCCAGATGCTAAATTGTTTCCAGCCAGTTAATAATGGATGTGGCAATGAGGTTCCCAGGGGACCCAAAGAAGGAAACCTGCCTTCATTTCCAAGGCTTTGCTACGTGTACTGGCTGCTGGGTGGATTCGGAGTAGTCAAATAAAAGGAGGAAATAAAGCATGGAAGTGAGTTAGTCCTCTGTGTATCCCAGCTGAGCAAACCCATGAGGCTACAGCCTGCCACCAGCCTGCTTTGAGCTCCTACCTTCATGCCTATAAGTGCCCCAAGTGTGCAGTCACTTTAGCTGAATGGCAAAGGTCAGGTTGAGTCAAATGACAAAATGATTGCCTCGAGAGAGCATTCCACATGGTGCCATTGGTTATTTCTCTGTTTCTTCAGTCACTGGTGCTATCAACAAACACCTTCTGAGGACCTACTTGATGGGACGTACCAGCTGCTGCAGAAGGCACAAGGGTGAGTCGCCCAAGAGCTCTGCCTCGGAGGAACTCCCAACACAAGGCTTACGATAAGACACAAACACGAATGAATACAACTTAAAATATCTTGGTTTTAGGTTAGTTAGTATGTAACAATAATAGCCATCATTTATTGATCCTTCCCCCTGTGCCAGGCAGTTCAGGCACATCATTGTAGATCAGCTCAGCCACTTTGCCAAGCAAGTCACACACGTTTCATAGACAGGGAAGCTCAGTCTCAGAGAGCTTAAGTTACTTGCTCACAGTCACATGGTTAGTAAGTGACAGAGCCAGATTTGGTACCCTAAAGCATGCGTTCTTAACACACTAACACAGTGACTCTGACCCATTTGTCCCCCGTGAGTTGGTCAGTTAAGGTGCCAGTGTCATAGGAGCTCAGAGGAAGAGGAGAGAGAGACTCAAACTGGAGGAACTGGTTTTGAGCTGGGTCTTGAAAGATGAATAGGTTTTGGATCTGAGGAGATGAGAGAAAGAGGGAAGGGGTGGGATGAGCAGACCTGAGGAAAGCCTAGGACCTGAGTGGGGAGGTCATCTCTGGGCACAGGAGATGGAATGAGTGGAAGCTGCAGAGGTAGGAGGGGCAAGGTGGGCGCCTCCAACAGCAGACCAGGCTTTGAGAATACATACGAAAAACAGTGAGAAGTCATTGAACACTTCTGAGAAGGCGAGTGGCCCAGCCAAAGCCCAGATTCAGAATGGTGGGGGCAGATGGAAGGCGGAGACAGGAAAAGCAAGGGAGAAGCCTCCTCCGTGAAGAGGGCCAGTGACAGAGGGGCCTAAGAGAAGGGGACAGCTGTGAAGGTATTGAAAGAAGTAGAACTCGCTGGACTAAATAACCAACGTAAGGGGCAAAGGCAGGAGATGGAGATCAAATGATCTTATCGTGACTATATAACCGGGAGGATAACAGACACTAAATTAGCCTCTAAATTGGATCACCAGCGTTTTGGGAAGTGCTGGTTCTCAGACTGTGTTGACCTGTGGGCAATTTAAATGGGCCCAAAGATCCTATTTAATCTCCATGCTCTTGCTTACTACAAAAATAAAGAATAAAAATAAAGCTATTTTTATGAGACAATGAAAAGACATAAAACTCTAAAAAGTTAACTCATGATAAAAGTGAAAGGCTAGATATTGTGAAACCATTAAAAATATATATATGTATACATGGCAGCTTGGGGCTACCTAGAGAACCCTAGGATCACTGGTGGGTCCACACCCTCATTGGAGAGCCCCCGGTATTATGTACCACCAGGGGAGGAGAGATTGGTTGCAGTTAACACAAATTCATTCAGTAATTCTGATTGAGAGCCACCAGGTGCCATGTTCTGTGCTAAATACATAGGAGAGACTTTCCTCATCGGTTTCCTCTTCACCAACATCAGCTCCCAGCCTCTTCTCTGAAGCCTCCCTACCCCGCCTCACCCCAAAGTATCTTTCAAATAGGACACAAGGTTGTTCACCATTTTATTCAGGCCAAGAGAGACATAATCTCTATCACACCCAGGCACGCACCAACCAGTGGGTTCTCCAATATTAGCCCATACCCATGTTCCTCTGAGCATTGGTGAAGGTGACAACTCCCTTAGGAGCCCACTTGGTTCCTGCCTTGGGAAATCCCTGCCTTTCCACTGCCTGCCCCAGTTCACGGTGGAGCCCAGCAGGGCTACAAGTCTGGCAGGCCCCTCACTATAGTTCA
Source organism: Galeopterus variegatus (assembly GCF_000696425.1). Lineage (NCBI taxonomy): Eukaryota > Metazoa > Chordata > Mammalia > Dermoptera > Cynocephalidae > Galeopterus > Galeopterus variegatus. The sequence continues at coordinate 122,255 of NW_007728265.1, read as the reverse complement.
GTTTTTGCAGCCTTGGCCTGATTTAATCTGCAATTCAATTTGCTACTTAGTCTCCCCAAACCCTTATCAACGTTTTACATTTCAATGTGCCTTTTCTGGGCTGAATATCTGTGTTTTCAATTATGTCCGCCCAGGTGAATTACCCCTCCATTGTTCTAGGTCAAACCTCCAGTTGTTATTTCCTGCCCATACAGCTAGTCCCTTTCCCCTCCATCCCTTAGGAGCCATTTCTCAATTGTCACTGGTGTTCCCAGATCCTATCTCTATCAGGTTTCATCTGTAAATTTAATTATGAAGCTATGCCCCACTTGGTTTATTTCATTCCGTGGCACAAATGTTTATTGTGCATCCATTCTCTGAAAGGCACCTTGGGATCCAAAGATGGACTAGACATGCCCTTCCGCAGCTATATGAAAAGGAAAAGTTAGGGGTACCTGTACTAGTCCGTTCCTGTTGCTTATCACAAAATACACACAACTGGGTATTTATAAAGAAAACAAAATTTATTGCTTACAGTTTGGAGGCTGGGAAGTTAAAAATCCAGGGAACACATCTGGTGAGAGCCTTGGTGGTGGCAACAGTGACGGCAGAGTATCACATTGTGAAAATGGTGGAACAGAGAGCAAGAAAGAGAGACAGACTCTCCTCTCTTCTTTTTAAGCCCTTAGAACTCTGCCCTTGACCACCATTTTCAATCCATTCACTATCCCTACGACCTAATCACCTTCCAATTACCATAATAGGATTTCCCACCCTCTTAACGGTCACAGTGCGGGCCAAGTTTCTAGTACATAAAATTTGGGGGACACAATTCAAGCTTCAGTGAATTTTGGGAGGATATAATTCAATCCACTACAGTCCCTAAAAGGAATTAAGTGGGTTAATTTTGTTGGCATTGTAGAGTCCCCTCACCTGACCCATAGACCCGCTGATCCTACACCTTAGACGTTTCCATGGTCACAGGACTATTCTCGTACAGGTGTTTTAAGAAACAATTGTTGAAGAAAGAAGAGGAAAGCAGAAGCAGAAAATGCTAAGTCAGAGCCACCCTAGAATGTGCTGGAGTGAGCAGGACTGAAGCCATGTTGGGACCTAAAACCACCTGGGCTCTAAAAGATTTTTAAAAGACACAGGTTTGGGTTTTTTTTTTCTTTTCTTCCCCCTTGGCATGCATTTCTGAGTTCCCTCTTTTCCCATGGTTATTTGATATTTTGAACCTTGGTTATGGGGCAAGATGACACTATTTACATGAATGGAAAGTTGTTTTCAAGCCAGCCTGAAGCTGCAGACTTGCAGACCCTGGGAAACCAAGGAAGACATCAATAAAGCTGGGCTGATTTCACCCCTGCAGCAGGACCCTGAGATAACAACAAAGATGGGAGCAGAAACCAGAGTCTTGGTGAGACATTGCACCTGAGACCTTGCGTGAAGCCCTTGCTGCTCACGTCCCCCTCCCTCCTGCTTTTTATTTCCCATGTTCACTCAGCCCCCTCTTAAAAAACCACTCAGTGAACCTGAGTCTTTGAGATGGCTTTAGCCTGGCCATTCTTTTTCAGGTTTACTGGGGAGATGGGTTAGCCTATGTCTCTCCTCAGGTCACTGGTACTTCTGAATAAAAGCTAAGTTCCATTTTCACTGACATTTGACTTTTGAGTGGTTTGTTTTTGAAAGGGGGCAGACAGCTGGACCTGTGTGCCCAGTAGAAAATGCAGTCAGTAACTCGAGTGTTTCCAAAGGACCCTGACCTGCCTTCCTATCCCAGACTCGGCCGGGTGCGAATGCACTTCCGCCTGCACATTGCATGCCCATAGCTGTTTCTGCCCTGCTCACACTTGGGGGCCGTGCCCGAGTTCACCCTTCCCTTCCTCCTCCTGTGCAGTGCCTACCCATCGCTTCTATGCAAGGGAGCATTCCCATGTGCATCTGTCAAGTGGGCGAGGTCCCCCTTGACATCCCAAAATGTAAAGAGGCCATGTGCATCTCTAAGTCTCACAGTTCACGTGTCTCTTCTCTCTAAGAAGCCTTTCTAGAACCCTTTGACCCAGACCTTTCCATTCTACCCCAGCAAGTGTGATGGCCCCAGTAGCTCTTTTTTCATGGTATGCTCATCAAGTGGCCTGGCTGCCCTGTGAACAGAAGCTGGCAGCAGGAGTTGTGTTTGTGCTCCACGCCCCTCAGCAAGAACACAGCAGGCGCTCCATGAATTTATCAAAGGACTCCCTGAACAGATAAATATTAGAGAACATAAATCATCTTTTCAGATACTAGTTTTCCCTGTCAAAGACCAAAATTGCAACAAATTTAGCTGAAGATCTCAATTGGCTTTATTGAGATTCTAGAATCAGGCAATGCCATTATTCCATAAAATAGAATAAGTGTCCCAATGAACCAAGCAGAGGTTGGCTTTATAGACAGAAAAAGGCTAAAGAAAGCAGAAACAACAAAAAAGATTGGTCATTTCAAAGTTACTTTCCTTGTAAAGTGGAAACAGTAAGACAGAACAGTAGAAAAATAACATCAGGTTACTTCAAGCTATCTCTTTAGTGTAAGGATTACAGCAGAGGAAACTTCATGATCATACCTATTGAAAATCTACACTGGTTTAAATTGTTATCTTTCTCCTGACTTCTCAGAAGGTCAAACCACACCCTAAGTGACACGGAATTTGGCAGAGGTGACTCCATTTTGATTTTTAATCTGGTCTTTTGGTACCTAGTACAGAAACATAGTCTAAAACAATGGCCTCCTATAATTTTTATTTAACGTGTCTCACCAACCAATTGCCTTTAATTAAGTCATTGTTTTTCAATTTGTCTTTAATGAACAGAATGCTTCCTTCAAACGAAGTCATATTTGGAAGACCTGGGACCCCAACCTATAAAACGATAATAGTGGAGCTCTTCTTGTTCACATAAAATGGGGAGCCCATGGGCAGCCCCAACATCATCCACTTGCCCCTCCTCCCCCAAAGCTAAAATACTCCACATGTATAAGTTCCTTATTTCTTCCGAGGCCCAGGCCAAGTCCTTCTTCCACGATTGGTGACTTCTCTGTGATCATCCCAGCCATGGGAGCCCTGCCCTTTTCTGAACTCCTGGGAGTCCTATTGTTTTCTCTACTCTTTTGGCACATACTGAGTTTGTAGCACTGAACACTCACATTCACTAGGCTCACTGAAGGCCAAGTCCAAGGATACGTGCTTACATCCATTATCCCATTTAATCCTCAGGGCAATCCCGTGGGGTACACGCTCTCAGTATCCACACTTTACTGATGAGGACAAAAAAGTTCAGAGAAGTGAAGCCATTTGCCAGGGTCACACAGCTATTAACTGGCAGGGCTAGGATTTAAACCCAGAGCCAACTGACTCACTGTTTCCTGTGAGCTGAAAAGTTATTTTAACTTTTCGACTAGATTGTGAGCTGAATGTAGAAACAGTGTCTCTAGTTTCTTTCTTTGCCCCATTCTTAATACAATGTTCCACCTTGACAAAGAATATAATTAATCATTTTTCCTAGATGAGTTATTTCTGCAAAGTATATTATATCCTTCATCACCTCCTCCTCCTCTGCATAGGCTATGGTCTCACCCTCTTTCTTCCTAAAGAAAGTTATATTTCTGAAGCATGCGAAGAAAGGCTTCACTGATGAAAATATCAAGCACTTCCTCCCAAGGCTGGAAGCTCAGCAGGAGTGTCACAGGAAGGAAAAAACAACAGTGAGCTCCTCAGATGGAGAACAGAGGCCCAAGGCAGGAAACGGAAGGGACGGTCAGAACAGCCCCAGGGACAGGGGAGAGTGGAGTGGAACGAGAGACTATTTAGATTTGTCCCGCTTGGGACTCTACCCCCAATTTAACTTCTGGACTCAATTTTATAAACAGCCAAGTAGTAGAAGCCCTGCTCTCCATGAACTTTGGCCTCTGTCTATTTGGGATGTCACAGAGAAAGGCTGCACTTTGTGTGAGACAGACTCGAGGGGACCCCCCGGTGGCCCAGGTGGGGTGATTGATTGGGAGAAGCCCCAGGGGCACAGCCTTCCCACCACCACCCTGCACCTGTGCTGTGGATAAACAGAGGCTGCAGCGTGCAGGGGCCCTGGCCTGACCTCCCCCTGCCTTCTCACCCCTTCGGGCCCTCTTACTTGAAAATTAACCACAGGCTTACAGTGAAGAGATCTGCATTACCCCAAAGCCTGTGCAAGTGAAATTACATGAGCAGACAACAATTAGACCATAATAAAGCAGGCACCTCTATACACTAACTTCAGAGCCTGTTCCCTCTCATAAAACTCTCAATTTCGGTTTCATGTTCCTACTACAGCATCTATAGCAATACTGCTAAAATGTCAGATGGTTAACCACACTTTCGTTTTTGTTCTGATTTGAATAGTTTAAAGTTAATTCAGTGATTTCAAAGTCTTACTCATCTTAAAGTATTTATTTCAAATATCTATCTTTTCTTTGGAAGTATAATAAATAGTCTTTAATGCCTAATATATTTGTAAAGTGGAGACAGGAAGACAGAACAATTAAAAAATAACATCAGATTACTTCAGTCTATCCCTTTTGTGTAAGGATTAAAGCAGAGGGCATTTTATTATCATACTTATTGAAGATCTAAACTGGGGAAATAGGCTGTTATCTTTCTACTGCCTTCTCAGAAGTTCAGACCACAGCCTAAGCAACATGGAACTTAGCAAGGGTGACTCCATTTTGATTTTTCTTCTGGTCTTTATACATGGATAATCAATCAAGTTTTCTCTTTAATGACTTTTGTGCAATGCACACGAGTGACATTTTTAAAAACAACACATACACACATGCACACACACACATACACAAAGCAAAATGTGCTTTGCAAAAGCAAGGGCTGCATAATAGGCATGGTTAGGTGAATCTTCACACAGGTGTGCTTTCTGGGTGAGGCCAAAAAGACTTGTTTTCAAAAATATAATAGATTCTATTACTGTATTTTGCATTAATGAAAGTTGCTACTGTTATACATAGATACAAAAATGTTTTTAAAAAAACACCCTTAGTTTTAGTGCTGAATTTAAAGTTTTTCTGTCTATTTCCTGATTCTCTGAAGATCTGAGTCATATGGACAGCTGTTCACTCTACATACATCCTTTTCTCCTTTCCCTTCCTTTTTAAAAATTAGGATACACTATACAAAATACAGAATAAAAACACATAGTCTGAAAAAAAGTTGTTTGTGGAGGGAGAGAATAAATAAACAAATATACAAATAAACATAGTCAATAGCAAAAGCCACTACAAGTAAAGTCAAAAAACAAAAAATACACTAGAAAAAAATTATAAATTATATCACAAAGTTACATTTACTTTATATGGAAAGAGCTCTAACAAATAAGAAAAACTCTAACAATTCAATGTAAAAAGTGAGCAAAATAGATGAACAAACATTTCACACGTCAGGAACTAAATGTAGCCAAAGTATGAAAAGATGCTTGCTCTCACTTGAACGGGAAAGAAGAAAATGAATAATGTTGGGGAAAGACAGAGAAATAGGCTGCTGGAGGTGAAATGACACGCAACCTCCGGGAGGACAATTTAGCCAAATATGTCAAAATCACAAATGCATTTACCCTTTGACCTGACAATCCCAATTCTAGGAATTTATCCTATGTATATTATTTTACATGTGTGAAATGACATATGTACAAAGTTATTTGCTACAGCATTGTAATAACAAAAAGTATTTTAAAAATTTAAATGGCAGTCAAAAGGGGTCTAATTGAGTGACTTATCGTACAGCTCCACAATTCTTTATCTGAAACCCTTGAGTTTGGTGTGGTTTGCCTGTCGGAATTTTTTGAAATTTGGAAAGCTCATACAGTGCACGTCCCATACATCAGGTAAGGCCCCAGAGGGTTCTGGGGCAGCACTCAGTAACCAAGTCCATTAATATTTCCGCAGAGAAACTATGAATATTCATACTAAGTGGGAGACATATAGACTATAAATCAACTCATCAGTCCAAGTCATGTTTTGCCACCAAATGAGTTTACCACAAACTCAGGAAAACTTTTGATTTACAGAGAATTTTTCATTTAGGAATTGCAGATAGGAGATTGTAGACACATACATCCATACAACAAAATACCATACAGCTATAAATAAAAGAAAATAGTTCCTGCACTGAACAATCTCCAAGATATACTGCTAATTAAATTTTTTTTTGAAAAACATAACTATTTGTGTGCAAAAGGGGAAGGAGATTGTAGACACATACATCCATACAACAAAATACCATACAGCTATAAATAAAAGAAAACAGTTCCTGCACTGAACGATCTCCAAGATATACTGCTAATTAAATTTTTTTTTGAAAAACATAACTATTTGTGTGCAAAGGGGGAAAAAGAGAAAAGAATATATGTAATTGCTTATGTAGGGTGAAAATGGCTCTAAAAAGACTACATTTATTATTTCTAGAGAGAGGAACTTGGGGGGGGTCTATGGATAGGGGGGGAAATTTTCACCACACAAGTGTGTGCTTGCATGTCTGTTCCTATATCTATTTTTTACCTATTCAGAGTAAACAAATCACATTGACATTTTCAGTTGCTAAATAAAGTCTGTGCATGACTTACCAGATGATTAGGCTTTATCCTCATTGGGTGTTTTGAGAGCCCTCAAGGCACCATGTGTAAAGTACCAACTGCCGGCCAGGCCCTAGGCTTGCTGCCTTGCCCAGATTTTAGCTGGTCATGGAAGGTAGGCATTAATATGCCCATTTTAGAGATGAGAAAACCAAGGTTCAGAGAGAACCACACAGCAGTAAGTGATGGAGCTGGCATTCACACCCAAGTCTGCCTGAGTCTGAGTTCCATGCCCAAAAGAACATTGAAAAGAGAGAATTAGGTGATCATCTATAGAGAACACGTGTGCAAGTTATAACCATGATGAGAATTTCCTTGAACACAATTCTTGGGACGTTTGAGCTTCTGCTCTGCTCTGTCTTCCCCAGTATGGCTCATGCTACAGCCTCAGGAACCCTGTAGAGCAAGGGCTCTGTGCCCCGGACCATGACAAAGAGCTGAAACCCCGTGGCATCCAGTGTGGGCATGCTGCCCACTACGGACAAGCAGTCTGACGGGAGAATTAACTGTCCTCTTGTCCACGTTGCTCATGAACACCGGCTGGGGTGGAAGGGGTGGCACGGCTAACTGTGGGTTTCCCTCTTGAGGGAACTCAAGTTCAGGAAAGACTCCCCTCTGGTCTCAAGTACTATATATTTGAAACTACAGTTTGAAATTTATCAAAAGTGACAAATACCAACTCGATTTGTATTATTCACCTTTATTCCCTTCGTTCCATGATGGAGAGAAGCAAAGTGGGGCAGCTCAGGTGCTCTGCTCAGGATCAGGTACACAGTAGAGGTCTGGACCCATTCATGTGGGAAAGACTGATGAAGTCAGTGTCTGCTCCAAAACATGCCACAACTCTTCCTTCCCAGAACCCTTAGAGAGAGGCCACGCAACCCCCAGTCATTCTGTCCCCACCCACCAGAAACAGGCACCACATGGGAGTTTCTGAATAAGCTGACCCTTTTAGCCAATGACCCCAGAAGAATTAGGGAAGAAGTAGCGAGTTCTACCAACAGACATAAACTTTGAAGCTAGATTTCTAGGGCGACCAACCACTCCATTTGTCCTGGGACTGTCTCCCTTTTAGCACTGAAAGTCCCACATCCTGGGAAAACCATCAATCCTGGGAAACCCATCAATCCTGGCCAAACCTGGATCATTGATCACCCTGCCTAGGTTTTAGTCCTAGCTCCACAACTTATCAGCTAGTGACTCTGAACAAGTTTTTAACTACTGTGTCTTGGTTTCTCCATGTGTAAGACAGGGAGAAAAATAGTACCTGTCTCATAGGGTTGTTATAAAGATTAAATGAGTATTTGTAAAGTGCTTAGAGTAGTGCTTAGTAAGAGCTCTCTAAGTGTCTGTTAAAATAAATTATGTTTAACTTTGTGGAGCCTTACTGTCATTATTTACAACCAGTCTGGGCCACATGGCATAGAGCACACTGAAACTTGCATGACTGTGTTGCTTGAGACACTAGACAGTTATTCAGTTACTCAATATGCTACAAAACCAGGGCTGGAAGCCAGCGTGCCTTTTGCCCCAGCTCAGCCCTGCTACACTCTGTAGCTCAGCCAACCCTACTGAACCCGTGCTGGTTCACACCTCTTGCCCTGACTGATTGGCACATAGTAGGCTCACAATAAATATTTATTAAATGTATGTATAACTTTTTCTCACACAGGCCTATCTAGGTTGCAAGAAGGCGTTTGTAATTTTGCTTTCTCTTTTGTTTATTTGCAACGGAGTGCAATGCCAAAGTTTCAAGGCATACTGCTTACCTATGATGAGATTTTCTGATGCTGTAAAATGAAGCTTCAGCAAAGGAGAGAGAAGGGTCCTCTTCTTCGGCAATTATTTATGGCCCAGAATCTGTGGGTAGCCTGTACACAGAAATGCCTGCCTTAGTCATAAATTGGTCAGCATTCTGGACACCCGGGGCCTTGAGAGTCTGCAGGTTGGCTCTCAGGCTGCTTCTGCAGAGGTTCACATGGTAGTTCACATGCACACACTCAGTTACTTCCCTGCCTGCCTGTGCAGCCTTGTCTGCCTTCTGGACACACGGTCTATCTTCCTGTTGGGCTCCACCCCAGCTGAGTCCCAAGTCAGTGGTGGGGCTGGTGGCTAAACCACAGACCTCAATATGTGCAGGCAAGCCTGCAAAAGTCTCCACTTCTGCACTGCATAACAAGCAGCATATGTTTTTTTGGCTAAAAGGTGTTTAAATGAAATCATTTTTTCCATATTACTTTGAAAAATTTATTTCATCAAGCATGAAAATGTTTAATAATTTTATTTGGAGGTTTAGAAAAAGTCATCATATTGAACATGTTTCTCTTCTACTCACTTGGGGAAAAGAACACAATGATGTTTAACCCTTTCTTCAAGGAATACAAGCGACTTAGACTGGAGATGAGTAGAGTTTTTGGAACCACAGGGCAGGAACGCCTGAGCCAAAATGAAGAAAGGAAAGTCTGCCCCTGACAGACCCGCAGCAGTGTAAGGTGACACTTTGCCTTTGGTTTGAGTGAGGGCTGCAATAAAATAGAGCAGGCTCTGCATGGCAGCCAACTTTGCAAAGCAACTGAGGTTCCCCTAGCAGAGTACTTGCCAATGCTGGCTCCTGAGGCTGATAGGTTCTAGAATGACCACAGCTCTTTCCCCAGAGAGCCACCTTCCCTTGAAGGGGCAAACACTTAGATGGGAAAGCTCTAGGAACCCCCAGCAAGTTGGGTGAGGGACTCGGCCTCCAGTTTCCCCTTTCATGCAGCAGAAAACACCTCTCTCTGATAGTTTTCACCCCAAGCAACAAAACCCAACTGCTCTAAGCTGCAGTCCTGAGCAGGCATGCTCCTAACGTGTCCTAACAGGGCAAGACAAAGTGTAAATGGAGGCCCACCTCGTATAGGTCTAGATATTTAAATAGTATACAGCAAGCTAATGCATTTTCAATGTTTATTCCTGTATCTTGATAAGTACCCCTAAAAGGCCAAGTACCCATTGAGAATTCAGATTCCTCAGAGTTCTGCAGCAGAACATGGGGCATAGAGAAAGCTGGATCCTCTCACCCAGTCCCCAGCCTGTGACCCATCCTCCTGCCCTTTCCTCCACTGGTTCTGTCCAAAGTCAGCCCTCACTTCCAAGCTCCACCTACAATACCCACCCAGCCCTCCCTGGCCACTCTTCGATGCCACACACCAGACTGCACACAGGCCACTGAAGGGGCTGGGCCTGGCAACTAGGGGCAGACTGGGAGGGGGGCATAGGCTTTGAGTACACGTGTGGACTCAGTGCTCCAAGACTGGCAGTTGTAGACAGAGGCCAGCTGAGCAGAGCCCTCCCAAGCACAGGGCCCAGGCTGGGTCTCCTGCCGAGGTTGTTAGCACCGAGAAGTAGACAGAGGCAGACGACCAGCAAAGGGAAGGCAAGGGCCATTCCCGGTGCTTGATGCTAAGTTCCTTGAGGCAGGGGCAACTTTTGTTTCTGGGAACTGGGAGGAGGTGGGGAGAGGATGGGAAGGGGGCACCCAAAGGTCTGAGTGATGCTCCACTCAAGGGGTGTGAGTGAAAGAAGACAAGCGTTTAACTTTCACAAGATGAAGCGGGGTCAACTATCTGGGACTTGGCATGGGCTGAAAATGGTGGATCAAATTTTTATCTCTGGAGATATCCCCTGTCTTTCTCAAACGCAATGTCAAAGAAAGTCCAGACATTAAAGTAACCACAAGGAACCTAAAAATATGTTCTTCATAGCTGTAGGACTTTGAAGAGCTTTTCTTTTTAAATGAAGGGGGAGGGGGTGGCATCTTAATCAAGCGGCCTTTCAAAGTCCTAATGGTTTTCAGGTTTTCTCACGACCTTTCTATAAAACCAAAAGAAACAGATGAATTTTTCTTTTTAAACTTAAGCACATACGGGAGAAACACAGCACTAAAAGCCTGAGGTTCGGCGAAAGGAAGAAACCAAGAACAAAGTGACAGAAGGGCCATCTCTGCATGTTCTTGAGAGCAGGTGAGGACATGTGAATGCGGAGAGGTGATCTCACGGGCAGCCTGCGAGACTCGACATTACCATGCAAACTCTCTACTTATTTAACATCTTTGTTCCAAGAAGTTCAAATTATCACTCTGGTATCCACATTCAATTCCATCCATATTCTGTAAGGCAACGTGTATTTCTTCTTACCCCTATCATGATGGGAGAATCACAAATGACCTGGGCCCTGATCTTGTCCCCATATCCAATAGGGTTGTGGCGGGGTCAGATTACTGTGAGAATGAGATAAATAAAGTGGCCAGACCTGGGTGTAAAGGTTCACAGAACATGAAGGAATTGAGAGAAGAGGCAAAAAATTACTCTTGTCACCAGTGAGAAATTTTGGACTCCAAGAGGTTTAATAACTTGCTATACAGTGAATGCGGAAGCCAGAGGGAGTCTGCAGACCCCCAAGTCCAAACCCTGTTCCATGCACCAGGGTCCGAGCACAGCCCGGTTACCCTTGTCCCCGCACAGGGCAGATCACCAAAGCGCAGAAGACAATACACAGAGGAAATTTGAAGCACAGCATGAAAACAGTTATGGGTTGGAAGGAAACTTACTTCAGAGGCCTAAATCTGCATAGCCTGGCCAAGTGCTCACATTGCTAGAAGGAAACATGATAGGGGGGAATATGAAGCACCGCATTTAAAGGGCATAAACAAAGCCTTAAGCTACTCCAAGGGAAACATAAATTCAGTGATGTGATGGAAAATATAGGCTCAATTTGAGGAGAATTACTATATTGGGAAGACCTATTAATCTGTTGACAGTCTCTCAAAGAAAGCGATGGCAGCCTGCTAGTTTGCCTCATTGAAAATTGGTTTGTACAAGGAGCTGGAAAACACATCTCAGGGAGCCGGACCACGCAGCAGGTGAGGGATGGGTTGCCTTCATAAATCTTGTTCATTTTTCATCTTGATGACTTTTCTCTCCTGTTTCCTTCCATTTGCTTTTCCATTCTCATGCCAACCCCCCCTCTCAGATCAACAAAACTCTCAAAGAAAACTCTTTGTAGGCTGGGGGAGAAGAGGGGCTGAGTGATGGCCTGGCACTGTGAGTGGGGTCCACACCTGGTCAGCATCACTCAGGTCCTTAAAGGCCAACAAAAGGGATTTCACCTGAGGCTATCTTCCTCTGCAGGCCTGGCTTCCCTGTGCTTGAGGGCCCGCATCTTTGCTGCTTGGTACCCAGGGACTGAATCTTTAAGATGCCAACTCTTAAAATCAGGAGTTCAGACCCCAGTTCAAAGAGCTGAGATAACCCAGGTGAACCAAGGTCAGCTCTGGTCAGGAGACCAAGCAACAGTCTCTGACACTCTTACAGCAGGAGTGTGACAATTTCCCTAATGCTTTTTCAAGGGCTTTCATTTTTATCCAAATAGCTTCTAGCATTGCCAAGTAAAAGGAGAGGTGTCACTATCCTCCAAACTATAAGCAAACAGTACAGTCTTATGTGAATCCAATTGAATGAGGATTTTGCTGGAAGGTCCAAACAGCAAACCACTTTTTCCAGATGTCAGAAAGCCTGAGGTCTGTGTGAAGAGAAATGCAGTGTTCAGGACTTTTCATCCGGTATATCTGTGGAAGGACACAGATGAAAGGTCCCGGAAAGAAAATGTTTGCTTCGCACTCACGCTGCTCTGTGTTCTGAGGGTGCCCAGCAGTCCCTTGATTTATTACATCAGAAACACACTACTGTGTGAGAGGCAAAATTGTCCCAGGAAAAGCAGGACTTGGACCCTAGGTTTTATTTACTGAAATAAAGATTGCAGAAATAGATAGAGGTGGTGGAAATGATTTTGAAATATGTTCCTTGTTGTAACCCTGTTGCCAGCACTTAAATAAAAGGGGGGTTTAAAGAAGAAAATCCCTGCCCGGCATCCCGGGGGAGCAGTTCTGTCTTAGGGATCTCTGCTGACACAGCTGATGTATACTCGAGACATCTGCAGTGTGAAGTGATCTGTGGCTCCAAGTAGAAGCCAGGCCCGCGCTAAGAAATGGTCACACTGTGTGGAAGCAAAACCACATCAGGTTCCGCTGATGTGCACTCCTGGGGAACCCAGCTCATTTTCCTAGGTTTAGAAAGTACCTAGGAAATAATAAAACCCAAAGAACAAATTAGACTTTTAATCCTAAAGTATTAACATTAAAAAGCCACAAACTGACCAGATTTGTTCTATGAAGCATGCAAGGGGCTCAGCTCACCTCCCACCTTGCCTCTCCTCAGTCCTATTTACTATTTCTTCCCTGAGTCCCTGTCCTCTGCCTCTCTCCTGTAGTTCCCTCATAAATGGGATTAGTAGCCTTACAAAAGGGCTTGAGGGGCCTTGCCTCTCCTCAGTCCTATTTACTATTTCTTCCCTGAGTCCCTGTCCTCTGCCTCTCTCTTGTAGTTCCCTCATAAATGGGATTAGTAGCCTTACAAAAGGGCTTGAGGGCACAGCTTGACCCTTCTGTCCTTCCACCTCCTGCCATGTGAGGACACAACATTCGTTCTCTCCAGAGGATGCAGCAACACGGCGCCGTGTTGCAAGCAGAGATCCTTTACCAGACACCGAATCTGCGGGCGCCTTGATCTTGGACTTTCCAGCCTTTAGAACTGTGAGAAATAAGTTTCTATTTTTTATAAGTTACCCAGTCTTAGATATTTTGCTATAGCAGCAGGATGGACTAAGGTGGGATTTATGAAGTCAGGCAAGTAATTGCAATGTAAAACAGCAGAGAAAACAATTTAAAATTAGACATCTGTGCCCAAAATTCCCCATTCTCACTGCTGGAAGGATCAGCACCTGTTTCTGGATGGTTTTCTGCTTCTTTCTTTGGTCTCTCTCTTTCACCTTCTCTATTTCTATCCATTCTCGAATCCTCCCTCATGAGCTCTCAAGGAAATTTTAAGATATTCTAATCTTAGTATGTCCAGTAAGATGATGTGTTAGGAGTATAAAGCCAGACTGCTTAAATTGAAATTCCAGCTCTGTCACTTCCTTGCTGTCTAGCCTTGGGCAAGTCACTTAACCTGTCTGAGCCTCAGTTTCTCATCTGGAAATGGGATAAGAATAGTACCTATTTCAGAGGGTGACTGTGAAGATTAAATGGGTTAATATATATAAAGCACTAGAACGGTGTCTGGTGCATAGTAAAACTTCAACAAGTGTTAGTTACTATTATGTCATTTATTTCACCCCAATATCTTCCTGACCACACTCTTGCTTTTTCACAATTGATGGTCTAAACAAAAATAAAAGTTTATCCTCCAAGAAGAATCTGTCCAATAATCTTGAAATAAATTTTTCTGCTTCCTAGATGGGTAGCCACGAACTTAGGAAGTTAGGGGGAAAGGCGAGCACTTCTGGAAGACCTTCTCTGAAAAACCATGCTGGGTGACCAGCCCTACTGATACTACTGTTCATTCATTCACTGTTCCACAAACATTTGTTGTGCACATATTAGTTTGCTAGGGCTGCTGTAACAAAGTACCACAAACTGGGTGGCCAAGAACAACATAAATTTACTGTCTCAAACACCAGGTTCAGCATTGCCGTCTGTGATGTCATTTTCCAAAATATAGTAAACAATTCTTGATAAAGTGCTGAATTAAACAGACCACTGTCTTCCCTCTGTATGCACAGTAGGGCCATTCTTGGAAATGTTTTGTGTATATTAAAACTATGAAGAAATTTTTTTGTGTGTATACATATATTTGAGTTTAGGTTCCAAGTTTAGATAATTATATACATATTTGAGTTGGGCTCTGAGCTCAGATCATTATAAATAGCATTTCCACCTAATGAATGTCTGAGCCATTGGGAAGTAGTGTTAGGCGTGAGGCCATTTTTCATTGTGCAGGACTGTCCTGGGAATAGCAGGTCATCTAACATCTGTGGCCTCCACTATGAGCCACTAGTTCGCCCTAATGACTGCAACAATCAAAAACACTCTCAAAATTTCCAGAACTCACCACAGAGGGTACTGTCCCCATTGAGAACCACTGAGCTAGTCCAAAGCACTTCTGATTCTGGAATCTCCTCTGTAACATCCTAAGGGCATGCTCAATACATATTTGTTGGATGAAGGAAAATGCAGACATAAATTGGTGAATAGTACACTCCGAAGAGAAATTAACTGTCAGTAAACAGTAACTTTTATAGGCACAGAAAGTTTCCTGAGGCAACAATGCTCTCAGAATGCTTTTTTATAGATTCTTAGACTACTCAATCCTTTCTTGAATTAGCAGAAACTTTTAAGTTAGGTAGAGAACTACTTATGAGTTGTAACCACATACCTAAACCTTCAGGGAACCTTATTCAGACCTATCTTCTGTCTCTTTCTTTTCAATCTCATTGGCAAAGCTCTAGGTCATACCCTGTGTTATAAGAGCTTTCCTGTCTTTAGCACAGCAATGAAAATCATTTATCCCTTCTCTAATGACCCTACAACAGCTTCCAATTGCCTATTGCACCACATTAACACTCTAGTTAAGGCCTTGAAGGTTCTACTCTCTGCCATATTCTGGTAACACTGGCCACTCTCTCCCTCTCTCTGCCCTATTCTCTGGCAAAATCTTGCTCCTTCCCATTTTCCAGTCACTGCTTTAAGAATCACCATCTATGAATTCTTTCTAGATTAGCTAAGGAAATGCTATTCACAGTTTTCATACCTTTCTGTGCATTAGGATCACCTGGGGAGATTTTGAAAGTCCACGCAGGATCAATTAAATCAACATCTCTAGGGAGTGGAACCCAAGCACTGGAATATTTTAAAGCTCTCCAAGATTCCCAGAGTCAGCCACATTTGAGAACCATTGTGCTAGCACTAAACACAGCACCTGTAACTTATTAGACTTGAACTCTATCTGTCAAAAATGGTTTTCTGGCATGAACTTTCTCTCCCTTCACAGTAAGATAAAAAACTCTCAGTACCTCTCAACTTTAAATGTGCTTAGGAATCACCTGGGGACCCTGTTCAAATGCAAATTCTGATTCTGGAGGTTTGAGGTAGGGGTCTGAGATTTTGTGTTCCTAATGAGAGTCCAGTGTCCCGAAATATGCTTTCAAAATGTGACCATCTATGTCTAATACTCCTATCTATATTATCTAATATATAGATTATACTCAAGCTAGGAATTTCAAGGCATGAAGAAGAGGAAGCCTATTCCTTAATTGGTTCTCCAAGGAGTTGTCTTAAACTGTTCCTAGGGTATGTGAGACCTTGGACAAATATTTTTCATTGGCCATGTCTAAATAAATGATTTGATTAAAAGTATATTACAGTAATACACTTTTAATCAAAGTTTATTACTGTAATATACTTAAGCACAATGAAATACCACTTCCCACTGGTGAGGATGTAAAGAAGCTGAACCCCTTTTACACTGCTGATTGGAATGTAACATAGTGCAGCTCCTTTGGGAAACAGTCTGGCAACATAAAGTTAGCACATGACTCCACAATTCCACTCCAAAGCATATACCCCCCAAAATTTTAAACAAGTATTCAGACAAAAACTTGTACAGGAATGTTCATAGCAGCACTGTTCACAATAGCTGAAAGGTGGAAACAACACAAATGTCCGTCAACTGATGAACGCATAAACAGAAGTGGCGTTACCATGCAATGAAATACGATTCAGCTATAAAAAGGAATGAGGTACTGTTACATGCTGCAACGTGGACGGGAGCACCTTGGAAACGTTATGCTAAGCGAAGAGGCCAGATATAAAAGACCACATATTGTATGATTCTATTTACATGAAATATCCAGAATAGGTAAATCCACGGAGACAGAAGGCAGAGTAGAGTTGGTCAAGGGCCGGGGAAAGGAGGCAATGGAAGTGACTGCTTAGTGGGTACAGGGCTTCCTTTTGGAATGATAAAAAGGTTTTGGACTTGATACAGATGATGGTTGCACAACACTGTGAATGAACTAAATGCTACTGAGTTGTACACTTTAAAATCATTAACTTTATGTTACGCGAATCTAAACTCAATTGAAAAGTTATTACAAAATCATGGGTCCATGTGAGATAAAGCAATTTATCAAATAAAGTTTTAGTGTAACAGGTACAGAAGAGTTACTTATGTACTCATTTATTGTGCAATCAACTCACACGGTAGCCAGGCACCGCCTCTTTCTATTCAAGTCAAGGAAATATCTCTTTAGGTTGGTTAGTATCAATTGTGCCCTCGCTGGCTAATTTCATGTTTTTTTGCCATGAAAGAAAAAAGTAGCCACATTGTTATCACTCATAAGACCACAGCTCTGCAGAGCCTGTTTGTATTGAAACATTATAGATCTTCGTGCCCCTGCATTTATGTGCTGCTGATTACATCATAACCTTGATGCACATCATACATGCAAATACTGGCTTCCAATGACTCTTTCCAAGGTTGTTACTGTACTTGGTCCATGGGCGATGACCGCAAATTCAAGTCTTCCCCAGAATCTGTAGGCCAATGTCGACAATAAGTTGTTTTCTCATCGTGTTAAATTTACTGTTCAGAATTTTATAGAAAAAACACAGAACAACGCATCTTCCAGCCATGACTTCTCCTTCATTCCTTAGGCTGTAATCTCTGCACTCCTGCAGCGTGATCTTTTTCAATGTTGGCTGCACCTCTGTCTTCCACACACTGTTACCAACGGTAAGGCTAAGAGGGGCCCACGGGCAGAGTACCAACAGCGGTCCCACTCATCAAGGAATGTCCTTCCTTTACTCCCAGCAGCTTAAACTAACCTGAGAGATCATGATGCCACTATATCGAATAGACACGACATGAGAGGGCCCTGATTGGTAGTGCTACTTGTCATTGGGGAGTGACAGTCTTGAAAGCCCGTGGAGGAAATAGGCACAGGTCTTTGCTTAGGTCTAGGGGTGGTACTGGTTTGGGGGCAAGTATGGCCCTCTCTGCTCTCTGTAAAGCAGCCTTCTGTGCATGCTGTGTGGAGGGAAGAATCACCCACATTCACCTCCCTTAACAGAGAGTTAAGAGTTCTCTCTTTCTCTCTTTAAACTGTAAATCTGCTGAGCAAATCTACCAAGTTCTGAGTATTCAGAAACACAGTCTTGGGGGCTCCACCAAATTTGAGTTCTGGTTTTCAAATGAGAGCAAATCGTTGCAAATAAAGTGGGTGTTCACAAAGTGAGATGTATTGATGGCTGAAGATAGGCTCTATGGAGTTAGAGATGCTTTTTCAGAAAACTGCAGGTTAGACTCAGAGTCAAAGTGTGTATCCTCATCTGATTTTACCAACTTGCCTTCAACCTTGTCTTCAATGTCTTGGGAGGCAGCAGGAAGAAAAATCACGTTTTTCTTCAGTTTGTCAATTTTACGACTTTCTTTGTTGACTTATGGTTCTTTGACATTTATTCTGGAAATTTCCCTTTAAATTAGCAGAAAAAAAGTTTTAGAGATTCCAATAAATCAGTTTACTGTGTAGATCTGGTACCCACATTAAAAACCAACATTCTTGCTTATAGGAAGACAGGACCGTGGAAATGGCCTAAACCTGGAACTACTCTTTATTTTAGTTATGGACTCTTTAGTTATGGCCCATAAGACATTGGCTCAATGGCCATCATTCTTGGTTTCCATGACTCTGATAATCCTCCCCAATGGTATTTTTATAAATCTTCATTACAAGGAAATACAGAGGCTCATTGACAGGTGAGAGAAGAGGAATCTAATTTTGACATAGTAATTCTTCTCCAAAAATATGAAGCCAGTATAACTGAGTTGCTCAATGCTGTAAAGTACCTGTAAACAGGCACTATCAAGAAATCCAGAATTCTTTTCAGGAAAAAAAAAGTATGCTTAATTTCAGTAATTCCTCCAGAGAAAGACCTAGCTTTTGAAAGATATTGAATTGATAGAAAAATATATCTCTCTGAACATCTCAAACACTCTTAATATGAGTAAAGAACAGGTTTGTTGCAACAAAATTTAATAGCAAAATTTAGTACTTACTGTGTGCCAGACATAGTGTCAGGGGCTGGAATGTAAAGATGAAGACAACAGACGTGATCCCTGTCTTCATGTGAGAGAGAGAAATCAAACAAATAATTTCACAAGTGGCTGTGGAATTACAATTGTGATTAATAGTGCAAAGAAAAGTCCCAGGGACTATAAAATTAGAAGAGGAGAGACTAACACTTTGGAGAGGTCACAAAAGGCCTCCTGGCAGGGAGAATGGTTATTTATAGTTATTTAAGCTGAACTCTTGAAGGATGAGAAATAGGCAGCTATAGTTCCCCTTAAATATCTGATTTTTATTTTCCCAGAAGTCTTCCAGACTTGTTTTAATGCTATTTTCCATTATCTCCACCAAATTTTCACTCAATAAAATGGGCCTAAGTTGGCACATAATTGAAGGGGTACAACTCCTCGTTGGGGTGACATTATCATGATTAATTATGATAAATTAGAAATTATCCAGACCCTACTTCTACTTCCTAAATCGAAGCTGGTCCCCATTCCTTGTTCACCAGGATGGAGGAAAAGAAACTGAACTCAGAGCTTCCGCTTTCCTGTTGACTCCCACATTGCTCATTAATCACAGTAAGTCACCGAACTGTTTAGACACCTTTCCAGGCTATTTAGAGCAACACATCCCTTATGTCTGTCAGAAATGTTTCAGCTCCACAGTAATTTCAGTGTTCTCCACAAGGCACAGAGTGAGAAATAATTTACTCCAGTGTGATTATTTTATTTGGGTAGAGATCAACAGGGAATAAAAAGAGACTATTTTAAAAATTAGTGATGCGTGTCTCAAGCTCCAGAGATGCTTCTTCTTTGGAATATTTTTTAGGAGAAATGAATTCCTATGTGCCCATCATAGATGGTCTCATTACTTCTTTGAAGACGCATGGCATTATTTGTCCTACCAACCATTTTGAATCTCCAAATGCCTAGTTCAATCAAACAGAGAAGAGCAATTTTTTACACCCAGTCAAAGAACAGTTACTATATCAAAGATGTTCTTCTAGGTTAGTTTGGGGATCTCCTGCAAATTTTCATATGTGAATAGATTAGATCCTTAGATAGACTAATGAAAAAATACTGTAAATTAGTGCCCAATGGTCACACTCCAAATTTGAGTAATTCACAGCAGAGTTTCCACAACTTCCTCCATGTCCTGAGCTTCTTTTGCCCACTGGGAATGCTCTTCCTGTCATGGGTCTACAGCATCAGCACAGCAGCACTCACAGTCATGTCCTGACTCCCATCTCTTCTGCATTTCAGGGCTCACGGTCACAGCAGCTGTGCCCTTCTGGGATCCCAAGTAGGTCCCAGTGATGGAAGGGACCCTCAGCCTAAGCTACCAGCCTTAGCTCTCCAAAGCCTCTATCCCAGTCCTTGAGGTGATAAAAGGAAACAGCCCTGCTAACAGGCCAGCTCCATGGGCCTCCAAGAACAGAAAAGAGAGAGTTTCCTCCATCTGTGTCCAGGGTTCTCTCTCTCCCTCCCTCCCAGGTGTAAGGTTCCGAAGCAGCCTGTTCCATTTTGGCTGCATTTAGTTTATTTTGTCCAGCATTTCAGAGGCGTCTCCTGCCTTTGTCCTCAGCCTGGAGAAGAGAAACTCAGCAGAAATAACAGGATTTGTTTGTCCTCAGTTGGCCTCTAAGGAAACTAGGACAGTGAGAGGCTAAGGAGGCAAGGTCTCTCAATAGCACACCAGTGGTCAAGGCCGGCTTTCAGTGGCGCCTCTCCAAATAGTCAAAATCAGTGTCAAGCCACCAGCTCATGCAGCCTTTCCAAGTTGCCCTGAGTGTTTATTCAGCCACTAAGTGCTCTGCCCAAAGTGGACTCCACCCAATGGTGAGCCAAAGCAAACCAAACATTCATTCACACAGTTGGGAGTGACATGACCACCCAGCCCAGCCCTCTGATGCCCACAGAATCTAGCTGCAGCTGGCGCTGTGCTTACAGGTGCCAGGCACCCAGCCAAACATGGCAGTGATCTCTGGGGTGAGGTGAGAGGAGATGTTTGTGCAGGGCACCAGCATCCCCAAAAGGAGCAGCAGTGAAGGCCACTGTGTGTTGTGGAAAGAGGATAGGTTTGAGCCCCACTGACCAAGGTTTGGATCCCAGCTCGGTCTTTTTCTACCTGTGCAGCCTTGAGCAAGTTCCTTAATGGCTCCGGGAGTCAGTTTACCCATCTGTAAAGTGAACATAATGATAATACCACCTCATGGGGTTGCAGTGAGGATTAGAGATCACAGAAGTAAAGAACCTTGGTACATAGAGTCTGGCCATAACGAATGGTCAAATAAATGACAGGTAAAAGCAAAAAGCTTCCCCGGAGTGAGCAGGTTCTGTTCGTGGCGCAGCAGATGCAGGGGGTTCCCATTGTCCCAAGCTTGTTCTTGAGACCCGAGTGAGCTGTGCATAGGGCCAGGTGTATGGTGCAGCAAGAAGACACCAGTCTGGGAGACAAAGGCCCGGCCTATCTCTGCTTCTAGCCTATTCTGTTGCCCTGAACAATTCACCGCACTTCTCTGGGTCTCACTTCATTTGTTTATAAGATGGGAGTGTTTTGAGTTGTTAATCTTTAGGGCTTTGGCTTTGAACCACTCCCCTGTCACTTACTAATCAGGTAACTTTGCAAGTAACTTCTCTGAGGGTCTTTTTCTTCCCACAGAGCTCATGGCAGAAGGTCTACAAAACAGGCACACAGCTACCCAGAATCTTAGTTCTTAACTCCCAAGAAAAAGCAACAAACAAGTCTTTATAAGGGATTAGTCCAATATCCAGCATCTATGGAATGCCTCGTGCTGCCCATTTAGACCACACTGTATAATCTCCACTGCACACATATGGAGACTACACAGTGTCTGGTGCGAGACATTCAACTTTCAGCAAAGACTCCATTATAGTTTCTAAACAGTACAATAGTCCCCCCTTGTCCACTGGGGATATGTTTTGAGACCCCCAATGGATGCCTGAAACCATGGCTAGTACCGAACCCTATATATACCATGTTTTTTTCCTATACATATATATCTATGATAAAGTTTAATTTGTAAATTAGGCACAGTAAGAGATTAACAACAATCACTAATAATAAAATAGATCAATTATGTCAATATGCCAGCATCATTCCTCTTGTGCTTTGGGGCCCTTATGAAGTAAAGTAGGGATGACTTGAACACAAGTGCTGTGATACCGTAACAGCCAATCTGATGACAGAGTCAGCTGCTAGGTAACTACCGGGCAGGTAGTGTAGACAGCGTGGACACACTGGACAAAGGGATGATTCACGTCCTGGGCGGGACAGAGCGGGACAGTGAGAAATTTCATCACAGTGCTCGGACAGCACACAATTTAAAACTTGTGAATTGTTTATTTCTGAAATTTTCCATTGAATATATATTTTAATCTATATTTTATTATATTTCATTCTTTTTTTATTATACAGGCATCTGGAGTACAACGTTGATTTTCAATAATTGTGTACGACGTGCAGTGGCTAGATCTGGATAGTTAGCATATTCATCATTACAATACGCAATCATTCTTTGTGTCCATTGACCAATTCCACCGAATATTTTCAGACCACAGTTCACCATGGGTGACTGAAACTGTGAAAAGTGAAACCACAGATGGGGGGTGCTGCTATACTTACTTACTAGTGAAGGTAAGCAGACTTTTTGGAAATATTTTCAACTCCACGCATGGAAGCAAATAAGAGTTTTCTTATTAACAGAGTTACTCCAAAAACCAAATGTCTTCAGACTTCCCTTTCCGTATTCACAGCCCTCATAGAATATACCATCAGGGCCCACTTAGGGAGGCAACGGAAGAGCAAAGAAATCTCTTCCAAAAAGCAAATCTTTGGGGCCGGCCCGGTGGCGCACTGCTACAGTGCGCCATTTGGGAGTGCAGCGGCGCTCCCGCTGAGGATTCGGATCCCACATAGGCCCACTTAGGGAGGCAACGGAAGAGCAAAGAAATCTCTTCCAAAAAGCAAATCTTTGGGGCCGGCCCGGTGGTGCACTGCTACAGTGCGCCATTTGGGAGTGCAGCGGCGCTCCCGCCGAGGGTTCGGATCCCACATAGAGACCGGTTCCCGCTCACTGGCTGAGCGAGGGGTGGGCGCAGCACCGAGGGTTGCGATCCCGTTGCCGGTCCCGGTCCGGTACGGGCATGACACTGAGGGTTGCGATCCGTTGCCGGTCACGAAAAAAGACAAAAAGGAAAAAAAAAAAAAAAAAAAAGCAAATCTTTGTGCTATTGGAACTACTGCTGCAATCCCTATTTAAAAGAATCTGGGAAATGTGGAATGACAATAACTTTCCTACAGTGCTCTGGTTTCTTCCTACACACTTTCTGCCATAGAATTCAGCTAAAAACTGTACATGATAGCATGTCAATAATTTGCTGATTAAAACGTCCCTTAAAAAAGATACCCTTCATATCCAGGGGCTACCTACTCAGCTGGTCTCTGAAATAGTGTTTATATTTCCATCTCTAGGCATTAAGAGAGGCTGAGAATGTTCTGTACTATGTTGGCATCACCTTTCCTACATCTCTGGGCTAGCCATCTCAACCCAGGGAAGAAAGGCTAATAAAACACATTAGCATGCTCTTGTGTGCTGTTTATGCATGTCATGAAACATCTGGTCCTGGCTTCTCCCGAGACATTCTTCTGCGGTGTTAGAGTTGGTAGTTACTTCGATAGAGAACCATTAGCACCCCTCCCTCCGTACTCATCTTACAGCAAAGTGTCCCACAGAACACCAGGATTAAGAGCCCATCTTCTTCAGGAAAGAACATCATTTGTTTACTTTTTCTCAACATATTTCTCTGATGGATTTTTTTCAACCAGTGCCTGTAAAAATTCTCCTTAGAGCTTACTCAGCTTATTAGCAAGTGTCCAGAAAGCTTTATCTGTGTTTCCACTGTGTATCCCTATTCCCTAGAACCAGTAGACACTCAATAAACATTTTCTGGGTAAATGAGAGTGCCTTAAAATTATTTATTATAAAACAGAGAGAAAAGCACAGTAGGGGAGGCTTTAAGCCATAGATGGGGAGGAAAGTAAGGATTTGGGTTGGTCAAAACCCTGTACTGAGAAAGTTCACGTATTTTCTTCCTGTCGTAAGAAAAGAAGAGAGCACGGAAAGAGAAGCAAATGGGAATAAATAGGAATGAGACACAACTGCCAAGCAACAAAATGAAATATCTCTTGTTTGGGGAACACACACACACACACACAAATACACACACTGCAAGAGCGTGCCCAAGTATACACACATGTACACACAAATACACACACATAAGTGCACACACATACACATAAATACACACACATAAATGTACACACATACACGTAAGTGCACACACATACACATAAATACACACACATAAATACACACTTAAGTGCACACACATACACACAAATACACACATAAGCGCACACACATACACATAAATACACACATAAGTGCACACACATACACATAAATACACACACATAAATACACACATAAGTGCACACACATACACACAAATACACACACTGCAAGAGCGCGCCCAAGTATACACACATGTGCACACAAACACACACATAAATACACACATAAGTGCACACACATACACATAAATACACACGCATAAATGTACACACATACACATGAGTGCACACACACACATACACACCTAACAGCACTCATGTACGCACAGGCACACACACACTCACACACTTACACACATTCAGGCACATAGACACGCACATATACACATACCACCCAGGTCAGGCTAGTGACAGAAAAGTTCACAGTCAGGGTTTCCCAGTAAAACTCACCCCCTCCAGTATTTCTTTCTAAGAGTGTGAGACCCACTGAATTACATAAATCTTTCCATGTTTGCGTCACTTGTTGAGGGCACAGTGAGGACAGGAGGATCATGGGAGCTTATTTTTACATAATGGTAAAACTTATCTGGATTCAAAATGTTCCCTCTCCCATTTCCTTCTCATCTATCCTGTTAAAAGTTTCTCGGAGTCTTGCCCCTGATACTCCTGACAAATGTTTACTTCCGATGCAGAGCTCATAAGATGTGGAATCTTCTACCTTCCCTTCCCCACCTCTCACCCCCATAACTTTGTGGTTTAATATGACCCAAACTAAAACTGCACAATACAGTAGTAAGAGAGTTACATTGTCAGGTGTTATGGAGAAACCACAAAATGCTCAGAAGTTCAGCATGGTCCAAATTGAATGGCATATCCTAAATCATGTGCACACCACCAACTCCTGGATTCATTAGCACTCATGGTCAGACAGGGTTTTAATTCACTATTCAGGTAATAGAGACCCTGAGAACATCTTCTCATAGCCGTTACCATAGGCAATGCAGATATTTGAATTTTTATATATATTTTAGGGGTGATGTGTGAGATATACACGTTGTATATACAAAGTTACAGATTATTTTTGATGATTCAAACTATATTACCATTTGCTTTTGGTTGTAGGAGCCAGGGCATATCCAAGGACCATTTACTCTGACCCCCATCCCCAGTGTGCTCAGGAATTGAGCAAAAGTGCAAGAGCAGCATTCACTCAACACAGATTTATTGAGTTTGTTCTGTGCCAGCCACTGTAGTTGGTGGTAAGAATACCATGATAGTAAACAAAAGAGACAAAGATCCTGCTCTCAAGAAGCATACATTCCACAGAGCAGCATATTTAATAAACAAGTCAGTGCATAAAAAATACCTAATATGCCATGTGTTGCTAAGTGCCTGGAAGAACAGTATAGCAGGAAAAAGGGATAGTGATGATGTGAGTGTGTTCTTTTATACAGGAAGGTCAGGGAAAGCCTCTATAAGGAGGTGACCTCTGACCAGAGACCTGAGCCATATAGGTACTTGGGAGAAGAAGGTTCCAGGCTAGAGAGCAGCAACTGCAAAGTCACTGCCTGGGTCTTTCAGAAATAGCAAGGAGGCCAATGCATGAAGCAGTGCAGCTGGTGGTAAACTTGAGAGCACCTGGCCTGGTTCAGGCAGGCAGGTCCTACTCACCTCCAGGTGACTGTTGTCCTGTGCAGAAGAAGGACTAGTGTTTGCCTCCTCTTTCAAATGTTTCAAGAGAAACTGAGAAGTTTGGATGTTGTATGCAATTTGGATTTTGCATGAAATCTTCTACTGTTTTAATGTTGGCTCAAATTTTTTAAATATTCTGTGAGCCAAAACAAACACATATGCAAGCCAAATCTAGCCTACAGCCACCAGTTTGTAAACTCCACTCTGAATAAACAGAAACAACTACTTGACGTTTTTAAATGTCAGATCATTTCACCCCACCATTGGCCATCAATTTTTTTTTTTAAATGCATATTGGTGTCGGGTCCAAGCTACAGTGCACTACTCTATTTATATCACTATTGTTGGCTCCTATGACATTCTACTAGAGTTAGTTGTGTGGGTCTCCACTTTCCTGGCACGAATATGAGTTGCCTGAAGACTCTATCTTATTTGATTTAGTATTCTCAGCACCCAGTAGTTATCTGTGTGACATAAATATTCTGATAATGAAGTTACTAAGGTAATTAATCTGAATGAAACTTCTGATTGATATTTTGTCTAAAATACTTGATATGTATATTGAAAATAATCACAAATACATAAATAAAATCAGAAGAGGAAAAAATAGTTTAAATCTCAGTCACAATTAAATTATCAGGAAGATGCACTACTATTCGAAAGAGTATCAGAATTATGAGCAAGCATTTAAGAATTTCCAAAATAACACTCCATGGAAGCAAAGAGTGAGAAGACAGGAAAGGAGTGCAATGCAGCCATGGCAATGCTGTCCTCCTCAGCAGTATAGAAATAGGGTGTGTCTCAACCAATTCTAAATAGACATGACATGGCAAGAATTTTCTTCAAGAAAGGGACCCTTCTTTCATGTATTCTTCTCATTCTCCCTTACTAGGTGGGCTGGTGGACCTTTGTTTACACTTTGACTTGAAGCACACATGTATGCACAAAGCTAACAGCCACCACATTGTATTGCATGTGGCAGTTCCCAAAGCATCTTCCCTGTATATTATCTCATCCCATTTTCTAAACTACCCATTGAGGTTGTAAACAAGCTGAACAGACAAGCTCAGAGAAACCAACTATGCATCCCAGTGTCTCACAGCTAGCCCATGCTAGGGCCAGGCCTTCCAGACCCAAAGCCAGTGATCTTCCTAGTTTATCATGTTGCTCTTTATATATATAAAGCTTAAGAAATAGACATCTCTTCTAATATAATTTAAAAACTGAGTATAAGCCATTTTTTAAGCATAAAGATCAGCCCCATATTCCCAAGTCCTTCCATATTATTAGGGATTTTTAAGATTTGTGACACTCGAAATATCAATTTTCTGAGCCCAATAAAATGAAATACTTTTTAATATTTCTTAGAGGAAAAAGAGAAGATCATACAATCAGGGCTTATATGATAAAATAGGAACTACTTCCAAGACATTAATTCAGTCCTTGCTATTTTGAGTTTGGCTAGAATTCATTAAACAGAACAAAAAATAATTCTGGTCATGGTGTTAAGCTAAAACATGAGCATCAGATCATGCAAATTTGTTCATCGTGAATGATTTGTAGTTTTATACCAACTCCAAAACACACTTTCTTAAGCTACTGGAAATCCCAACTACCATATATGACAATGTATCTAAGTTCAAGAAATGAAATTTAGGCCTAAAGAAAAGAGTTAACACATCATTTCTTAATGAAAATTGCCCTTTAATTTTCTGTAAATCGAAGTATTAAAAGCCAAACCCACATCTTGCTTGAAAGTTTCTATCTGAAAAATTCTTGCCCCTACTAAAAGGTAGAAATCTGACTCATAATTTTAAACAAACAATATTGTTCCCAAATTGTGAGATTATAGAAACTACTATTAGCTAATCTTAATGCAACCTATATGAATTGGTTAATAAGACAACAAGATTTTAAGCCATAAAACCTGAAGAATAGAGAATAACACAAAAGAAAAACGATAAACAATGTGACAGCATTTTCAAATATGGTATTGAAGAGAACATCATATTATTTACCCACATCAGCCTAACCAGAATTACGAGGTTAAGGCTATATATAATTTACCCCAAAGAAAAAGTAAGCATATGGCGAAAATGATAGGCTTTTTTGGTGGTGATTCAAAATAGTGTAATTGGCACCAAAAATTATATGGCAACTTTAAAATGAGGAAAACTTAGAGTGTAGGTAAAGAAGACAAATGGTGTTTAGTTGAATCTGCAGTTGGAAAGTGTGTTGTCTTGGCTAACCCTAGAACAACTTTTTAAGCCTACTAAATATGGAACACTGAAGAAGTTATTTTATTTCTATGAGCCTCCGTTTCCATATTTGCAGGATCAGAACGAGAATATAAATCCTAATTATTTCATATGGATGGTATGAAAATCAAATGAGAAAATGACTTTTAAAACTGAATTAATTAAATAAATATAATGTTGTTATTTTTGTTAACTTCTGCATCACTAATAGTGTTTGTTAAAATAATGTAGCCACTATTAACTTTTCATTATGACATTCGCAATAAAATAAGGAAAGAAAAGGGATGTCTATTCTGGTGGATATCTTTGGTTGGCATCCAGAATCCATTCCTCTCTTTCCTCATCCAAACAGCACTCCAAATAGTCTTTGGGGAACTGCCATCCACCATTGCCAGTCAGATATTTTATGGTGAGCCAGACTGTTTTAATCCTCATCAATTTGATGAGCATAATTGGCACAGAGATGAATACATAACTTGGTATATAGATGAGCACAAACTTAATTAGAATCAATGAGATATGACAAGATATTTGCTGAGAATTTCAGGAAGAACAGCAAAAGCTTTTTAAAAACCTTATTAATTAAGAATTACAAAGCCCTCTCATTTCTTCTTTGACTTTATGACTAAACCAGCATTACAAATAATTTAAGAAGTAATCTTAGAAATCGAAACTGGTGAGATATAGTTAAAACTGAAATGGAAGGCAAATTAATAGTTTTAGCATTTGCTATGGTTTGAATGTGTTCCCTCCAAAATTCAGGGTGGTTAGTGTGATAGTAGTAAGAGGTGGGGCCTTTAAAAGTTGATTAAGCCATGAGGGCTCTTTCCTCATAAATAGGATTGGTTGTCCCTACAGAAGGCTTGCTGGAGGGAGTTTGTTCCACTTTTCCTTCTGCTTTCTGCCATGTCAGGACACAGTGTTCCTCCTCTCCAGAGGATGCAGCATCAAAGCACCATCTTGGAAGCAGAGAGCAGCCCTCACCAGACAGGCAAACCTGCCAGCACTTTGATCTTGGATTTCCTGTCCTCCAGAACTGTGAGAAAATAAATTTCCATTCTTTATAAATTGCCCAGCCTGTGGTATTTTGTTATACAAGCAGTACAAGCAGACTGACATAGTGGTTTTTATTATTAAATAAAATAGAATGAAAAAAACCCCATAGACAATAAAAAGACACATTTAAGAAAATAAGACAATTAGGAAGCAGAAAATTAAAAAATTAACAAGTATAGAAGTTATTGAAGTCAACAATGTGGAACATAAAATTCCAGCAAATTTAGTTACTTCCAGAGAAGTAACTAAATAAATCTGAAGTAGAAATAAAAATACAGAAGAGATTCAAATATTAATCAGAAAATGACAAAAAATAAAGAAAACTTTAATAATTAATCCAGATAAAACAAAACAAGTATCAGTAGAACAAATTTGCTCAGAAATCCTATAAAGATAGGAAGCAGAAAGGAATGAATTAAGGGTAATAAACAGCACTCTGTGCTTATACACAAGGAGACTTTTGCATAGCTTAGAAGTGGGTCGATGAGACTCCAAATGCAGAAGCAATATACATGAGGACAGGACCTGGAGGCGAGTTACTCGATCATTGCACTCAGAGCATCCACAAGGCTGGCTTTTTCTATCCACCCATTCATCTCTAACTTGGGACAAAATATAAGCAGCAGACTTTTGCTTCTGAGATTGGAATAAAAGATATGAGTATTTAGGTCCAAAAGACAAGGAAATCCTATGGAAATTTAGTTATGTTCTGGAGGAAGAAGGAATTCCACTCATCCAGAAGATGCTACTGGTACGTGCTGCCCAAGCTGAACAAGCTATCTCTCTCCTATAATAACTGGAAGTAACAACAACAGCATCCATATAAAAATAAAAAGGGAATATGAAAGAAGTATAAGCCCAGAATGAATAAACCCTTGATAAAAGTCCCAAACTCAAAAAATAGGAAATCTAACACATGTGAACAAAGTTAATAAAATAAACAAACTTTTGCAAATGGATAATTAATATTCTCAAAGAGATAAGAGAGCTTATCACATCTTTGAAATAAGAGAAAGCTATTATGTAAAAGAGCCAGTTAGAAATCTAAAAAATAATTTTAAAAAATATGAACTTTAAAACAAACTCAAGAGATGGGCTAAACAGCAGAATAGTGATGATGTGCAAATTAGCAACCTCAAAGATTAAGCTAGGGAATTCTTCCAAAACACAATATAAACAGAGATGTGATGGAAAATATGAACTAAAAGTTTAGAACATAAAGGAAAGATCCAAAGTTTAACATTTATCTATTATGAGTTTAAGAAAGAGAGAAGAGAGAAGAGAAGAGGATGCATGGAAAATCAAAATTAATTTAAAAATCATAAAAGACAATTTCACAGAGCTAAAGCAAAATACTATAGTGATAGGGCTCACTGAACAATAAGTAACTCATATTTTGACATGAACAAAGTCTGAGGACATTTAGTAGAGGTACCAGAGAAACTATGCCTGGTGATAGAGGTGAACTATCCCTGGAGTAAAGTCTACTCTACACCTGCCTATGTGAAGCTTAAAAGCAGGCTTCAGTGAGAGCAAAGTGATTGGCAAGAACCTTACCTGCTTGCTAAAGCAAAGTCCAACACTCTTTAAAGGAAGACAACAAAATCCAGACAACCAATAAGATAGCATTACAATGTGTTTCAGTGCGTTTTGTGTTGCTATAACAGAATACCTGAGACTGGATAATTTATAAGAAAAGAGGTTTATTTGGCTTATGATTCTGGGACAGATGCATCTGGCATGGGCCTCAGGCTGCTTATACTCATGGTGGAAAGTGGCAGGGAGCCGGTGGGTACAAGCAGATCACATGGTGAGAGGAAGCAAGAGAGAGAGAGGGGAGGTGCCAGGGTCTTTTAAAGCAATGAGCTCTCACGGGAACTAAAAGAGTGAGAACTCACTCATTAATCCCCCCTCCCCCAGGGAGAGCATTAATCCATTCATAAGGGATCTGCCTCCATGACTCAATCAGTTTCCAACACTGACACATTGGAGATCAAATTTCCACATGAGTTTTGGGGGCGACAGCACAACCAAACTCCATCACAATGTCCAACATTTAATTTTAAAAATTACTATACATGCCAAGGAACAGAAAATGTGACAGATAATCAGAGGAGAAAAATATGTGAGTTAAAGCCAACCAACCCAGAAATACCAAAGATGATGGTGCTAGTAGACAAGGATGTTAAAGCAACTATTACGACAAAGTACAAATATTTACAGGAAAACATGAACATAATAAAGAGAGAAATGAAAGATATTTAAATGAACCTAGTGGAATGTCTAGAGATAAAAAATACAATATTTGAAATGTAAATTCCACTGCAATATCAGATTAGACATTGCAAAAGAAAAGATCAGTGAACTTAAAGTCATAACAATATAACTTATCTAAAATAAAACACAAAGAGTTATGAGGCCAAAAAAAAAATTAACAGAGCCTCAGTGACCTCTGGGATGACATCAAGCAGTCTAATATCTATGTAACTAGAGTTTCAGAAGAGGATAAAAGCAATAATGGCTGAAACTGCTCCAAATTTGACTAAAAGTCTAAACCCGCTGATTCCAGGAATTCAATAAATCTGAACAGAATAAACACACACACACACACACACACACACACACACACACACACACATACACAAAGGCATATAATAATCATATTGCTAAAAATCAGAGATAAAGAGAACAGCTCAAATGCAGCCATAGAAAAAAGACCTTAAGACAAAGAAACAAAGACAATCAAAACACAAATTCTCACCAAAAACAACACAAGCCAAAAGACAATGGAATTATATTGTTAAAGGAATAAGGGGCTGAAAAGATAGTTGAGAAGATTTTGATTTTTTTAAAGTTATTGGGACTTGATTTGTGACCTAACATGTGGTGTATCTTGGAGAGTGTTCCATGTGTTGATGAGAAGAATGCATACTCTGTAGCTGTTGGATAGAATGTTCTGTAGATATCTGCCAGGTCAAATTGATCTAAAGTGTCCTTTAAATCCTGTGTTTCTCTGTTGATTTGTTGCCTGGAGGATCTAATAATGAGAGGGGGGTGTTCAAGTCCCCCCCATTATCGTATCAGGATCTATTTCTTTCTTTAGGACTAATAGTGTTTGCTTTATATATCTAGGTGCTCAGTATTGGCTGCATGTCTATTTATGATTGCTATGTCTTCCTGACGGGTCTATCCCTTTATCATTATACAGTGGCCTTCTTTGTCTTTTTGTATGGTTTTTGGTTTAAGGTCTATTTTATCTGATATAAGAATAGCTACCTCTGCTCATTTTTGGTTTTCATTTGCATGGTATATCTTTTTCCACCTCTTCACTTTAGCCTGTGTGATGGGGAAAAAACTATCATTTCTATAATTCTATCATTTCTATAATTCTACATGAGGTAAATAAAGCTTTAAAAACAAAAGTGAAATAGAACTTTCTGAGACAAAGTTGAGAAAATTTATTAACAGTAGACCTACATTACAAAAAATAAAAGGAAATTCTTCAGGCAAATGTCAAGTGATGACAAATGACAAAAGGATCAATTCACCATGAAGATATCTCAATCCTAAATGTATATTCACCCAATAACAGAACTTCAATACATCTGAAGCAAAAACTGACAGAACTGAAAGGAAAAAATTACAAGTCCACAATTATAATTAGAGATTTTAACACTGCTATCTTAGTAACAGACAGAAAAGGTAGAAAGAAAACCAGTATGGATATAGAAGACTTGAGTAACACTACTAAAAATTTGACCTAGTTGAAATTTATAGAAGACAACTCCAAACCACAGCAGAATATACATTTGCCTTTTAAGCACGTGTGAAACATTCACTAAAATGTACCATATACTGGGCCGTAAAATAAGTTTCAATAAATTTAAAAAGATTGAAATAATACAGAATATGTTTCATGAACACAATGGCATTGGATAGAATCAATGAAAGAAAGAAACCTGGAAAATCTGTATATGTAAAGAAATTGAACACCACACTTTTAAATAACACAGATTCAAAGAAAAAATCATAATGGAAATTAGAAGTTTTTGAACTGAATCAAAATGAAAACAACCTATCAAAATCTGTGGAATGCAACAGTACTTAAAGTGCAATCTATGGGTTTAAATGCTTATATTAGGAAAGAATATCTATACATAAATTATCTAATTTCCTAATTAGTAAGCTAGAGAAAGAAGAGCAAATTAAATGCAAAGTAAGTGGAATGAATGAAATAATAAATGTAAGAACAAAACCCACAAAACAGAAAATCAGCAAAAAATAAAGAAAATGCAAAAAGTCAAAAGTCAGTTCTTGGAAAACACTGAGCAAATTTGGCAAAACCCTAACTAAACTAATCCCCACGAACAATAACAAAAAAGATTGAAGTTGCAAAATACCTGTCAGGAATGAGAGAAAGGGCACCATGACAGACCGTACAGGCATTAAAAGGAAAGTCAGAGAATATTAGAAACAACTTTAGAACAATAAATTAGACAACTTAGATGAAGTGAACAACTTTCTTGCAAATTCCAAATTACCAACTTGACTTAAGAAGAAGAAATAGAAAACCACAATGAGATACCCACTCCATACCTACTAGACTACCTAAAATTGAAAAGATGGACAATACCAAATGTTCAAGGAATTTGGAGCAACTGGAACTCTTACATATTTCTGATATGAAAATCGTACAGTTACTTTAGAAAACAATTTGGTGGTTTCTTATAAAGTTATGCAGACACTTATCACTTCACCCAGCAATACCATTCCTAAAGTATTTACCCAATGGAAATGAAAATGTAGGTCCACATGAAAACTCACATACAAAATGTTCATAGCATCATAGGTCATAATGGCCTCAAACTGGAGACAACATACATGTCCATCATTGGGTGAACAGATAAACAAATTGTGGTGTATCCAGACACAAGAATACTGCCCAGAAACAAAAGGAATGAACAAGCATACACTGAAAACATGGATGAAACTGAATAAAAAATTATGCTGAGTGAAAAAATCCAGACACAAAAGAGTACATGCTGTATGATTCCATTTAAATAAAGTTTATAAAAAGGCAAACATAATCTAAAGTGACAGAAAGCAGATTAGTGGTTGCCTGGGTCTGCAGTGGAGGGATTGACTGTGAAGGGCCACCAGGGAACTTTTAGGGATGATGTAAACATTCTCTGTCTCAATTATGGTAGTGGTTTCACGGGCATATAAATTTGTCAAAACTCATCGAAATGAACACTCAAAATGGGTACATGTTTGATTAGTACAGCCATTATGGAAAACAGTATGGAGTTTCCTCAAAAAAATTAAAAGTGGAACTACCATATGATCCAGCAATCCCAAATCTGAGTACAGATCCAAAGGAAATGAAATCAATATGTCAACGAGACATCACCACTCCCATGTTCATTGCAGGATTATTCACAATAGCCAAGATATGGAAGCAGCCTAAGCATTCGTTAATGGATGAATGGATAAGGAAAATGTGGTATATATACACAGAGGACCGCACTATTCAGCCTTAAAAAAGGAAATCCTGTCATTTGCGACAACATGGATGAACCTGGACATTATCTTCAGTGAAATAAGCCAGGCATAGAAAGAAAAATACTGCATGGTCTCACTCATATGTAGACTCTAAAAAAGTTGAAGTCACAGAAGCAGAGAGCAGAATGGTGGTTACAGGGCAATGAGGGGTCTAGTTGGGGAAATGCTGGTCAAAGGATACAAAATTTCAGTTGGGAGGAATAAGTTCAAGATATCTACAACGTGGTGACTATCGTTAATAACAATGTATTGTACTTTTGGAAATCACTAACAGAATAGATTATAAATGTTCTTACCACAAAAAAATAAGTATGTGAGGTAATGCATAAACTAATTAGCTCCATCGAGCCATTCCACAAGGCATCCATATTTCAAAACATCATGTTGTACATGATAAATACATACAAGTTTTATCTGTCAATTAAAAACAAATACATTTTTTAAATGGTTATATTTTATTGTATATAAACTATACCTCAGTAAAGTTGATTTTTATAAACGTTTTAAAAATACTCTCTCTAGACTCCATTTCCTTTTCTAACTACTGTTCTATTTCTTTTGCTAAACTTTGGTTTCTTTTTTAAATAACAAAAATTATCTTTAATCATAACATTTTTACTTAATTTCAGTCCAATTCTAAAATAGTCACACTAATGTCATGATTAAATATTTTTATTTTATTTTATTTTATTTTATTTCATTTTGTCAATACACAATGTGGTTGATTATTGTGGCCAATTACCAATATTAAACTCTTTGAAAAAATTGTTTCTACTAGTTTTCTCTGATTCCTCTCCTCCTGTTCTCTCTCAAACATGTTCTGGTCAGGTTTTCCCCCTACCACCCTAACAAAACTATTCTGGTCAAAGTCACTAATGGCTCCCCTTTGCTAAATTCCTTTGTAAAACTGATTCTCACCTTACATGGACTGTCAGCAGCATTTGACATAGTTGATCATTCCATCTTTCTTGAAACACTTTGTCTTCCAGTAGATTACATTCCATGGGCACTTTTTCTCAGCTGCTGGTTTTCCATCACACCTCAGCCTTCAAATGTTGGAGTGCACCAGGGCTCGGTCCTTGGACCTCTGGTCTACTCTACCTGTACTCATTTCTTTGGGGCTGTCAGCCATTCCCATGGCTTAGTTGCAAACCACATGCTGACAACACTCAAATGGATATCTTTAGTGTGGGCCTCTCCTGAACTCCAGATACAAATCCAATTGCTTACTCCACATCTCTACTCAGATATCTATTAGATGTCTCAAGATTGGTGTCCTTGACCTTCTCTCCAAAACCTTTTCCTCCCACAATGCCATATCATAAGTGGCAATGCCACTGACTGAGTTGATTCCGTTTTCAAACCAAAAACTTTGGCAGTATTGATTTTCCTCTTTATCTTATATCTTCCTCCAACACACAATTTGACTCTGTCTTCAACACATATCTGGAATCTTATCACTTCTCGCTGCCTCTACTGCAATCATCCTGATCCATGTCTCCATTAATTCTTGTTTGTGTATTGCAATAGCCTCCTAACTAGTCCTCCTACTTTCTTCTTCCTTCTTTATAATCAGTTCTCAGCAGAGCATTCAAAGTGATCCCGCTAAAATACAAAAGATCATGTTATTTTTCTGCTCAAAATTTTTCCATGATTCCTCATTTTACTTAGAATAAAATTCAATGACCTATAAGACCTTGCATAAGCCAAGCCCTTATTTTCTCTCCTACCTCATTTTGTACCACTCTTCCCATCACAATAGCAACATTTAGTTTCCTGCCTATTCCTCAAACGTACCAGGCACACTTCTACCTTGGGGCCTTTCCACTTGCTGCTCCTTCTGCCCACCATGCTTATCCCCGGGTATCCACTCACTCACACAAATGTCACCTTGGCCTCCCCTAATTGCCCACTAAAATGTCAATCCACCTCAGCACTGCCTATTCCCATCCCCTATGTTTTCATCTCCATAGCACTTAGTACCTTCTAATGCACGATACGTTTTTCTTAGTAATATTGTAATATTGTCAGTAAGCACCCATTTCTTCCAACTACAGTGCAAGCTCCATGCAGGCAGGATTTTTGCTCTATTTCATTCATCTCTGTATCTTCCACACCTAGAACTATTCCTGAAACATAATAGAAGTTCAATAAATATTTGTTAAATGAATATTAATGGGGAAATGCTATTATTAAATCAGTTTGAAAATGAGATTTTTCTTCACTACCATTATTTACCATTGTTTTGAAAGTTCTGGCTAATAAAATTAGATATTAAACTAGAATAAAGTTTTAATTACTTAAAGGAAGACAGAATTTTTTCCATTATTTACAGATGGTATGACTATAGGCCTAGAAAACCCAAGAGGAAAAAAAAAATAGAATAATTTTTGAATTAGTGTTATGGGCTAATAGTGTCCTCCCAAAATTCATATGTTAACGCTCTAAACCCCATTATCTCAGAAGGTGACTATGTTTGGAGACAGGGCCTTTATAGAGGTGACTGAGTTACAGTGAGGCCAGTAGAATAGGCCCTAATCCAATTTGACTGGTATCCTAAGAAGAAGATATTAAGACACAGAAAGACAAAAGGGATCTCTGTGCACACAGGGGAGACCACACGAGGACAGAGAAAGAAGGCAGCCACCTGCAAGCCAAAGAGAGAGGCCTCTGAAGATCCTAAACCTGCCTGCTGATACCTTCGTCTTAGACTTTCAGCCTCCAGTACTATATGAAAATAAGTTTCTGTTGTTTAAGGCTCCCGCTTTGGAGTATTTTGTTATGGCAGCTATAGCAAACTAATACAACTAGCAATAACCAGTTAAAATATAAAATGGGGGGCAAATAATTTCATTCATCATAGCCACACGACAATAAAATACCTGGGAATAACCCTAACAAGGAAAAAACTAATGTTTTGTTTAATTATTCTTAGCATCTATCATCCTCATGAGCCTCTTGGCTAGGGCAGGGATCACGGTTTTCTTATCTATCATATATCCTCAGTGCCTGGCATAAACAGTAGTGGATTATCTGCTCATGGCCGCTGGCAAGGTCTTTGATCAGTAACGCCAGTTTTAGGTGTTCAGGGTGTTAAGAGATTAGACTGTGTGTGGTCTCCGTTTTGATCCATTTCCACCCCTCCAATCAAGTGGGTTTGCTTTCCCTCATAAGGGCTTACCAAAAGCAAAAGTAATCATTTCGATCGCATGTTCCTTAAGCAAGTGAAGATTT
Organism: Galeopterus variegatus; assembly: GCF_000696425.1. Taxonomy (NCBI): domain Eukaryota; kingdom Metazoa; phylum Chordata; class Mammalia; order Dermoptera; family Cynocephalidae; genus Galeopterus; species Galeopterus variegatus. The sequence continues at coordinate 84,451 of NW_007728265.1, read as the reverse complement.
ATGCCACAGGTACTTGTTATAATAGAAATACCATGCCCCATTAGAGTTGAGTCTGAGCCTCTGAAGGCCTCAGCAGCGTGCCAGACACCCTCCAACCCCCCCCCCCCCGCCCCCCCCCC
>NW_007728265.1:77407-83354 GCF_000696425.1 Galeopterus variegatus | reverse complement strand
CCCCCCCCCCCCCCCCCCCCCCCCAACCCCCTGTGCCATTGCTGCTGGTTCACAAGAACACTCTGGCCCTGCAGCTTCTCTGGCTCCCCCCCCCACCACCACCACCACACACACACATCCTCCAGCCACCATCTACATTCCTAAAATAGCTGGAGACAATTCTACCTGGGGGACTCAGCTGCTGCCTCTTCCAGGAACCCTCTCCTTCCAGATCTTCACATGGCTGAATCCTTCTCCTCATCATTTGAGCCTCGGCTCAATGTCATCTCCTTGGAGACTCATCCAGACTCAAGCCCTACACCCACTCCTCATCCTGTCCTATCACTTTATTTTATTTTTCACAGCTTCCCACCATCTAACATTTCTCTTGTTTGTGATCTGTTTCCTTCTCTAGACTGTAAGCTCCAAGAAAGCAGAAACTTCCAGTCTTCAGGGCTAACCCCCCACCCCCATCACACACACATGCACACACGGTGCCTAGAACTGTGTCTGGTGCAGGTGGGCACATAAATACTGGATGAGCAAATGAGCCATCAAACTAGTAAAGGGAATGCAAGCCTAGTTCATGGGCTGAGATTACACCCAGAGCTATAGTTTCTGACCCTGACCTTGATTATTGAAAGGGACTGCCTCTTTCCCCTCCTGGTTTTCACAAGGAAGAATCCCCCCCCCCCAAATACCCACTTACTCTTTCCATCAAGGGAAGAGATTTACTTGGGTGGAAGATGATAGCCATTCTCCCACTGTTCTAAGTTGAGATAATCTAATGAAAGTCCCAGGAAAATGACATTTCCTTTCTCTCTCCTTCCTTCTGAACCAATGGCCGAGGGGCTCATTTTGGCTCTTACACTGAGCTATATCCTCAAGTTAGTCTTAATCAGTAATAAAGTTCTCCATCTGCTGACTTATATTTTATTTATCAGCTGGTTTATAAATCAAGCAGGGAACATGGGTGGTATTTATTAGAACCCCTCAAAGATCCCAGCAATGATTATTTATTAACGTTTTTGTCTCTGTCCATTACATTGTTCCTGCAGAATTAGAAGGCTGCCACTCATAAAAGAGACCCCTGACCATTTATTCCTTAGTTGATCCAGGCAAGAAGGGGTAATGAAGTCAGCCATTGGGATAGTTTGATATTCACTGTTGTCATTGCCATCTTAACATCATTACAAGAGGTCAAGGACATTGAGATTAAAATATCATTTACAAAGAGATACTGGAGGGATGCTGTCATTGAACAGAGGAGAGCCTGGTTACAAAGGCCAGATCTTAAAAAGAGCAGAAGTTTATGCCAGATGCCAAGCTTTCCATGACTGTGTACACGCTTGCATGGGCACGGAAGTGAAACAGGCTTGCAGACTCTTGCGGTGAACATGAGATACACATTTGCTGACTGACTAATCTCAAAATGTGCATAACCCATAAAAAATTATAATAATATGTGATAAGAAGAAGAAAGATTATGTCTTTGTATGGGCGATTGAATATTTCAAAATAATTTCTTTTTTCCATAGAAATAACTAAAATGACCTTTGTATATATAAACACACAAAAACAGGTAAGAAGATTTTGAAAAGGAAAAGTAATTCAGAAGACTTATATGATCAGGCATTGAAGCATATTATAGCACTACCTGAATTAAACAATGTAGTATTGGCAAAGAATCATGAGGCTAAAAACAGACTATAGTAGGGTACTTCAAAAAGTTCATGGAGAGATTAATATTACTTTTCAATTCTATTTTCCCATGAAATTTTGAATAATCCTCATATTATACATTTAATGTCTGATAAAGAACCATAAATTAATAGAGAAATAGTTATTCAACAAATGGCATTGAGAAAATTGGCTGAATTTTTAGATAAAAAAATTTACTTAGAACTTCATACAATGTATACAAATAACTACTTCTTTTTTATTGTTGCCATAAAGTTGCCATACAATTCTTCCCATGGGTTGGAGAAAACTATGTAAGCAAAAAGCAATTACATAAATCAGAAAGTAAAAATTGATTCACTTGACTGCATAAAGAATTAAAATGTCTATATATCAAAAATATCATTAACAAATAACTAAATGGCAGAAAAGCCTCCTGAAGAAAATATATGTACTCTCTCTGGAAGATAATATATTGGTATTCTTAATATACAAATAATTCTCACAAATCAATTAGAAATACTCTAAACCAGCACACTTACACACACACACACACACAATAACATAAGCAGTTTTGAAAGGGAGGAAACTGAGGTCCAGAAAAGCCAAGTAACTTGCACAAGGTCACACAGTTAGTAAGTGGCAGAACCCAGGCAGATTGATTCCAGAATCCATTCACTAAACCACCACGCCATGACACAAGATAGGCAGGGCAACAGTGACACACCAACAATGTTCTTCTGACTTGCAGACCTATGGCTAATCTGTGTTATCTTTCTTGGAGGAAAAGGAGGTGTCTCTCTACTCACACAGAGCCCATGCAGGTGTCTCTGCTCTTTCAGACAAGCACATTCTATGGTGAGTACAGGGCCATATTCTAAGCCAAAGATCCCAGGCCCAGGTCCATACAGCCCTAGGTTGGACACCAGCCCAAAACATAGAGACCTTATAGACACCACAAAGGCCCTGTTCAGCTCTAAGGCATAGTTGTTTATCCCCATCTCATTTTGAAGTTATACGCTGAAATTCTGTCTTCCTAGAGCCATCCATTCATATGAGCTATTCCTCTAAGCAACAGACCTCTTAACCTATTATTTCTGCAGGGGTGTGGGGACCCAGAATACCGGGTTTCTGGGGAGCTGAGATTGTTCTGGAACTGATATGTTGGTATATTTATCTTTATTTTACACCCTGTCTTCCTTCTTCCTCCATCCACTATGTAGATCTGGAAAGCCCCTATCCCCATGGCAGGCGGTGCTATGTCCTGGCAGATGTCCACCTTTTATCTTTTTCTCCACCATTCCACCAGAACTTAAAGGAAACTCAAATTTTTGTTTCACTTCCTACAAACTTCCAGAAAAGTCACCTCCTGAAATTAGTATCCCAGCCCCCGCATAGAAGCTCTGTTTTTCCTATACTTGGGCTTCTCCTACCACATACCAATTACCCAAATTCATCCCATAATAGGCTACAAATGTCACTGTTTTCTCCTTCTGACCTTGTTCCCTGTTGAGTCTGCAACATCCCAGACCACAAAAAGCAAATACCAGTAGTATTTTGGGGAGATATGACCAGATGACTTCATAATTACTTACACCGTGCCAAGCTGTCCCAAAGCCATGGCCTGCTTGAGTTTTGCCAGTGCTTTTGTTCCATACTCTAACCTCAACCTCTCTCTCAACATCTTTCTGCACTTCCGCTGCACAAAGCATCATCCCCTTCCCAGAAGAAGCATCCTCTAGCTGTGACCAAGTCTCTCTAACATAGTTTGCTTTCACAAGGGAGGCCTCCAAGCTTACCTGTTGATTCCCCCAGAGGGTGAGCCACTATCAACTGCGCTACTGGGTGGAGTCTAGAGCTACCACACCCTCATTCACTGCTTCTCCAATTTCTGCTGCCAGACCCTGGGATATCCCACTCACAACGGGATTTTAAAGCAATAGTTCCCAAGTGGAACCTTATGGGTAATAGCCACCTCCCTTCAATCCACACTCAACATTTCCCCATTCCCCTTCCCAATCTTCCTTTGTTTTCTTTTTTATTATGTGAGCAGATGTCTGTGGATGCCCTCACCCTTAGAATGAAACCCTGTTTGAGCAAGAACTATGCAATTCATTTTTAATCTCCCATAGGCTCTTTTCACCAACATCGGGTACAAGATTTTATTCATAGCAGGCATTCTGCACACATTTTATTTAACTTGTTTTATTCTTATTGACTTTTTTGTATAACTTTAAAAATTTTTTATTTTTAATTTTGATTTATATTTTATTTTTTTAATTTGCTTTTGTTTGCTTATTTGTTTTATGGAGCACCTAGATATTTCAGGCCACAAAAGAATGCTCATGCCATCTTAAAGTTTCTTCAATATTTTGATGGGAAAGCCAACTGACATGGAGGATGCAGGGCTAGAAACAGGAGGTAGCTCCTGATAAGTCTGGAATTCTTTCTTTTGATCGTTTGCAATTAACTTGCTCTGCAAGTATGGCACTTTCCCTCCCAAGGCTGCATGTGGCTCCCATTCTGACTACTACTTTCCCATGTGACACACTGCCTGCCCACCCCAACTCTGACCTTCTGACAAATTGCCATTCTTCTTCTGGCTTCATTCAAGGACTTCCTCCTCAGGAGAGGCTTTTCTGCCTCCCTGCCTAGATACTGAGGTCCCTCTTTCTAGATCTGCATATTACCTTATGGAAATCCCTAATATAGTCTATATCTGATAGATTTTAGGTTGACTGCACAGAATAGAAAACTCCAAAATAAAAGTTGCTTAAACAAGATAGAAATTAACTTCATACGTTAAGTAAAAAACAAAAACCAAATTAGAAGGAAGCAGTCCAGGGTTGGTATGGCTGCTCCGTGGGTCCTTCAAAGACCTCTGCTCCTCATCTCCAGCACTCTGGCTCTGGGCTTCCATACTCAGCTTCCTTTCATCTGGCAAGACAACTGCTGGAGTTTTAGGCCAGAGGAAGGAAAAAAGCAACTGGAACAAAGCAGCCCCTTCTGCTGAGTTAGCTTCCTCAGGCACTCCTTAGAAGTCCACATAACACATTTCTATTTACATCTCCCTAGACAGAACATGGCCACATCTCACAACACAGCAAGTTGTGAAACAAATTTGTTATTCTTTGACATCATAAACCCAGATATAAACTGGGGTTTGATTTCTAAAGAGAAAATGGGAGAGCAGATGTTGGGGTAGGCAACCAGTAGCTTCTGACTCACAGCCCATATTGTGAACTAGAATTACAGTCCTTGTTTTTACATCTATCTCCCCTCTGGACATGAGCTGCTTGAGGTCCAGGATTGGATTTTATCATCTCTGGATCCACAACACCTTATACAGTGTCTGGCACAAGGGCAGGGAAGATCTCTGTTCTGTTCATCTTATTCACCGGTGCACACACACAATAGAGATTCAGAAAATACTGATACGGGAATGAATGAGGTGTATCATACCAACGTAAAAGGATGCTCTAATTATAGAAAATCAATTCAACTCAAAAAACATGTATTAAATACCACGTATTTTTAAGAATCTAGAGAGAAATAAGATCAGGCTTCAAGCAAAAGTCTTACCAATATTTCAGACCAAATTGGTAGCTTACCAGTATTTCATAGAAGTCACAGAAACCTGATCAAGTAAACGTACTCCTAGAGAATCCAAACCAATATGCAAATTTCAGGAAGAATTTGACCTTCCTTAGACTCCTCACCTCTCTTGACTCTTAGAATCCAGTGCCAGTTGCTTCTTCTCTCTCATTCACCAGAACCAAACAGAGTTTCCACAGACCAGGTGAAAGACCAGGAAAATGATTTGCGTGCTACTAACGTAGAGAGAAAACCAAATCTCCTGTCTTTAAGTCCATTAAGGTACTCACCATTAAGTGACCGACCACATTGCCAGTTCATAGCAATTTTTGATCGATAGATTCTTATTGATCAGTGAATTTCCTGGTTTTGGTTTCCACCTCACTTCACCACTGATCAGCCAGAAATGTGACTCACTTTGGTGGCTGGATTTATGGAAATGCTTCTGGTTAAGTAGGAGCTTTCTAAGAAAATGCAAAGGCAGCACAAACTGATTAACAAGCACTAATCAATCCAACTTGGTCTGAGTCTCCCATGAATATAATTAAGTCTAAGTTCTACAAACTATCTTGATGACTCATTTTATAGGAAAATGTGTTGTAGTCCCAGAGCTCTCCTGAAGAAGTAAACACTCTTAGACTTCTGAAATAGCTTGCCCTTTGTACAAGATAAACTTGGTTAAAAGTAACTACAG
>NW_007728265.1:76129-77070 GCF_000696425.1 Galeopterus variegatus | reverse complement strand
AAAATGCTATTTTGCAAGAACTGATTGGTGTGTAGGAAAGTTCTTCGGTCTCTTGTCTAAGCCTCTTTGAATCGGTTTTCTGAAAAACAGGAAGTCTTCCTTTGCCAAGAGTAAACCAACTACAGTGGTACGTTTGGGTTGAAAGTCTGATTTCAGAGACAATCCAAAGCCATCCATTTGGAAAGGGGTGAATCATACCAAGGCATTTCTTCTGTCCTTTCCACCTCCAGAGTCTTTGCTGAAAACTGCTTCTGAACCCAGGTAAATTTCCAAGTCAAGATGCTGGGGGGAGAGAAGTAAAGGTGCAGAGGCCTTTATCATGAATACGGCTTGGAGCTTCTGACACTGGTAATATTTATTTCTAAAGCTAATCTTGCTCTGGTTGATTTCCAATCATCATTAACATGGTTTTTCAATCTGGGATCTATTAAACCATGAAGTCCACATGCATGTTCCCAGGAATCCATAGTTCTCTATCAGGATTTAATTTGGGTGTAGGGGGTTTCTTCCATGAGAAACTTCTGATGATGACTGTAAGAATATTCTGGATCATCTGGATGAGAATCTTGGAGCCAACAATCGTTGCACACACACATTTGTGTTTGAGATCACTGTCTGTACCAATTAGTTCTATTCCAACCACTCCCTACTAATGAGTAAGGCACTAATGTCTCTTCCCTTTCCAATCCAATGCTTTTGTTGTGAGGGTTCATTGGAATAACACACATGATGAGAGTCTGGCACGTTGAAGCCACTCTGTAAATGGTAGGTACTGTTATTTTGCAGGTTTCCATACAACACATGACACTCAACAGGGTATAGTTGTGGCCACTTCTTAAAGTGAACCCATTAAAAATAGTCTGTATCAGGTTATTGCATCTATAGTGGATTGAATTATGTCCCCCCAAAACTCACTGAAGCTTGAATTGTGTCTCCCAAGT
>NW_007728265.1:63825-75081 GCF_000696425.1 Galeopterus variegatus | reverse complement strand
CTGTTATTTTGCAGGTTTCCATACAACACATGACACTCAACAGGGTATAGTTGTGGCCACTTCTTAAAGTGAACCCATTAAAAATAGTCTGTATCAGGTTATTGCATCTATAGTGGATTGAATTATGTCCCCCCAAAACTCACTGAAGCTTGAATTGTGTCTCCCAAGTTTTATGTATTAGAAATTTAGCCCCCACTGTGACTGTTAAGAGGGTGGGAAATACTACTATGGTAATTGAAAGGTGGAGCCTTGAAGAGGTGATTGTATTGTAGGACCGTGCAGTAGTGAATGAATTAAAAATGGTGGTCAGGAGTGTGGTTCTGAGGGCTTTAAAAGAAGAGGAGATTCTCTCTTTGCTCTCTCTGCTGCCACTAGCTTGTGATGTGAGACCCCGAGTCACTTTCACCACCACCAGATGGACTTTGGACTTCCCAGCCTCAGAAACTATAAGCAATAAATGTCATTTTTCTTTATAAATCACCCAGTTCCAGGTATTTTGTTATAAGCAACAAAAACGGATGAATACAGCATCCAAGTGCAACACCATCAGCCCAGACCGTATCTGTTTTCTGAACTGTCCTAACAGGTACTAAGAATGCCTCCTCTTGACCTCTTGGCTATGAGATTCAGAAGGTATCCTGTGTCCCTTAGTAAATTCTTACCTCCAGCCAGACTTTCAGCTAGTTTAAGGGAAGTCTAAACCTCCACCTGTTGGCAATGAATATTCCTGGTGTCCATCTGGAAGGGGTGTACTATGGGTTTGAGTGTGTTCCCCGAAGTTCATGTGTTGGAAACTTAATCTCCAATGTAACAGTTTTTTGAGATTGGGGGCCAACAATAGGTGATTAGGTCATGAGGGCTCTGCCCTAATGCATGGACTAATATCATTATAGCAAGCGTGGGTTAGTTGTCATGAAAATGGTCTTGTTAAAAGAAAATCCACTTCCGCCCTCTCTTGCCCTTCCACCTTTTGTTTTGTCATGGGATGACACAGCACAGAGGCCCTCACAGGATGCTGGCATCACGCTCTTGGACTTCCCAGTCTCTAAAACTGTGAGCCAAATACATTTCTGTTTGTTATACATTACCCAATCTGTGGTTTTCTGTTACAGCAATATAAAATGGACTATGACAGGGTGTCACAACACCTGTGCCATAATCCAGAATACTTGATGTTAACAAAAGAAGTTCTTCATAAAATCCTGAGTTGATAATTTGAGTTTTCCTGTCTTCAGGGAAAAAACAATCGTCCATCCCTCTGAAAGATTTCTCTCTGGCTTCCAGATGAACACCCCAGCCTTGAAGGAGTGGGAGTTTTGTCATTAGTACACTAAGAGCTTTTATTTTTTATTTTTTATTTTTTTTATTTTTATTTTGTCTTTTATCTTTTTCCGTGTCCGGCAACGGATCGCAACCCTCAGTGTTGCCCCGTTATAAATTACCCAATCTGTGGTTTTCTGTTACAGCAATATAAAATGAACTATGACAGGGTGTCACAACACCTGTGCCATAATCCAGAATACTTGATGTTAACAAAAGAAGTTCTTCATAAAATCCTGAGTTGATAATTTGAGTTTTCCTGTCTTCAGGGAAAAAACAATCGTCCATCCCTCTGAAAGATTTCTCTCTGGCTTCCAGATGAACACCCCAGCCTTGAAGGAGTGGGAGTTTTGTCATTAGTACACTAAGAGCTTTTATTTATTTATTTATTTATTTTATTTTATTTTTTTTGTCTTTTATCTTTTTCCGTGTCCGGCAACGGATCGCAACCCTCAGTGTTGCCCCCGTACCGGACCGGGGACCAGCAACGGGATCGCAACCCTCGGCATTGCTCCCGCGCCTCGCTCAGCCAGTGAGCGGGAACCGGTCTGTACGTGGGATCCGAACCCTCGGGCGGGAGCGCCGCCGCGCTTCCCAAGCGGCGCACTGTAGCAGTGTGCCACCGGGCCGGCCCTACACTAAGAGCTTTTAGTGCACCTTTTGTGTCAGTCACTTTGCTCGATGCCACTGGAGATAGAAAACAATGAGACCCAATATCGCACCTGTCTACAAGTTGAATGGGCTCAAGGAAAGCAAATTAGAGAGAAATATGAATAATTAATAATGCAAGGCAGAATATGAAAAATACCACAAGAGGCACATAGGAAGGTCTAAGGTAGCATAAAAGAAAATGAAGGCATGTGGAGGACATGACATCTGAAATGCATCTAGAAATAGTGATAATATTTAACAGGTAACTCTCAAGGGCAATACCGTAAGTGACAAATTTGTCTGCTTTCTACACTAAACAGTTTCCTCATTAAGAGTTCAGGCAATGTCTCTGAATCCCCACTTTTTAGTATCTGGAGCATAATAGACATTGACTAATGTTAAATTGAGTAATGGAGTCATCGATAGAGTATGTAAACTTCATTTATACTTGGAAGGTGCCAAGAAAGGATGAATAATTGAATAAATCAAAGATTACAATACTCTGAATTAACTCATTTGGGGGGAAGATTCCACCGTCGATTCACCTCATTTACCAGGCAGGACAACTGAAGTCAGAGAACTGGCTGATGGGACTGACCCAGCTCTCAGGGCTAGTTAGTGGCAGAGCCAGGAAGCCAAGTCCTTTGGCTCTCAGTGATCTTTCCACTCATTCCAGGAGCTGTCACTTTTTATTATCTGAATTCAACTGCATTTCTGCTACATAATCTCTGATTCAAATTTTCATGATTCTCTCTGGCAAAATGGGGCTTAACTGCATCAATCCCTTTATCCCACCACTGAAGCCAGGTTGATGTATCCACATCACTGTGGTGATCACTGACTGCTCCTTACAGAAACCCAACTCCAGACAAAAGACTTCATAACTTCTCATGGGTCCTGCTGGCTCAGGCCTGTCTGGGAGAGGCTGGCACTGAGGCCTCCCCAGAGCCACGGCAGCAATGGTACAGAGACGGGGTAGAGGGAAAGTAGAGGAAAGCTTGAGGTCACTGAAAAGATTGTTTTGTTTTATTGTGGTTTTTTTTAAAAAAATTTTTTACAACTGATCTCCACATTTCAAAACAAAAGAATAAGATTTCTGGTAGATTTCCAAAAAAATTTTTTACAACTGATCTCCACATTTCAAAACAAAAGAATAAGATTTCTGGTAGATTTCCTCAAAGGCAACTGAGAGATTTGCCAAAGCCATTGCTGCAGGGGTTGGTTTAGATAAACAAGGGCATTGGGAAGCCATGTAATCTCAACTTTTCCCTCTGGCCCATGCCAGCGTTTTAGCTGCCAGTGAGTTGATGTGCTTTTTGCTTCCAAAAATAAAAAGTGATTATACTCTTGCTACCCAAGTCTACCCTTGGCCACTCCACGGACTATCACAAAGAGAAAAGGAGGGATGCACTTTGTGGTGTTGTTTTTGGAAAGCTCCTGTTTAGAAAACTCTTGAGGGTGTGCTGTCACAGAGGGGCTGGCTGCTGTGGGCAGGCAGTGACCATCTAATGGAGCCCCTGGAAATGCCTCTCCTGCCAGGGACACATGGCTTCCATTAGTCAGGAGCTCACTGGCTTTCTGACCTGGAGTTCCCTCTCATTGTTGCATAAATCTGATGCTTCTCTAGGCTGCACATGAAGGTAAAGAAAGACAAACATGAAAATTTGGATACATGATCTGTAGCTATTAAAGAGAAAAAATATCCTAGGTTACTAACATGAAGGACTTACAAATGTCATCTTTTTCTTGAAATTATAGTAAATATGGAAAGATCTTGAATCCCTTCTTTTGACCATTCCTCTCCACTCCTCACAGAAGTCCACAACCTCCCTTCTGATCAAGGCAACCAACTTGTCCTCGTTTGCCTGGGACTTTCCTGGTTTTAGTACTGGAAGTCCCTCAAACGCACACATACTAGTAATGCCCTCTCACTGGCAATAAACATAGAAAAGGAAGAAGGGAGAAAGGGAACATCGAGCCACCCTCCACTGCTGCAGGAGCATTAAGAATTCTCCAAGGAGGGAGGAATATCTTTTCCTAGACTGTGGAAGTTAGAGAATGAGTATAAAATATCCAGGGTCCTAATCATAGGCTACCGTGAAAGATTTTGAGACTCTTGCACTTGATAGGACTTCTTCAATAAATCCTTAAATCTCTGATTCTCTCTGATCTCTTTTCATCATTACCTTCACATTTCCAAAGTTAATTTTCCTCTAAATTAGTGCTTCCGGTGAAATGCTCATGACTACATCACTGCGATCTCTGCTTCTGTTGTCATGTTGCCTTCTCACCTGACCTTCTTGTCCTTAGTGATTACACTGGGCCTACCTGGATAATCTAGGATAATGGTCCCATCTCAAGATCCTTAACTTAATTGCATCTGCAAAAATCCCTTTTACCGTGTAAGGTAACATATTCCTAAATTCTGGGGATTAGGACCTGGACATGTTTGGGAGCCATTATTCAGCTACCACTGGAGGGTGGAGGCTAGAGGTGGGAATGGATTGATAAATCAGAATGGCCTGGTCTCCTCATTAGCAACAGGCAAGGTTTCACCCTGAGAGCTCCATCAGCTAGCCATTCTCCCTGTATAACAGGATTTCTTAATGCTCCCCAAAGGCACATTTAAGTGCAGAATGCTAGACGTTTCCCCCCATGCCTTAAAAGTGGGGCCAAAAGTGTTACCAAAACTCCACCAGACAGCTAAACTTTCTTTTTAATTTGGATATTAGAAATAAAATAAAATAGATATGTGTAGGAAAGAAGAAAGTTAAATTTAGGGGTTTAGAATGTGAGTGGGTTGCTGTATTTCTTTTTACTAGTTGTTATACCTATGTCCATGTATAGATGTTATAGAATTTTAGAACAACTATTTTATTCTGTTAAGGATAAACAATCGAAGAAGAAAACACATATACATGTACACACAAATTATAGAGTGGGACTTGAACCACTAACTGTGTTGAATGGTATGGATAAAATTATCCAGTTATTTTATATCATAGAGAAATATTTTAAGGCTCAGGGCACCCAAAGTCTGCCAGTATGAGGGCTTTGTCAATGTCTTACCAGAAACTCAAGGATGCATTTAATCATCCGGCCACTTGACAATCTGAGGCTTCCTTACCCTCCACTATCTCCAATAATCTAAGCAAAAATAGACAGTGTCTTAATTCAGGGAACACTGTTCTCAGTGAGGAGAGGTCTCCATTCTCACAAAGTTACATCCTTGCCCAGAAAGAAAGGGATCCTCCATATCTGCTTGTAAAGATCTCCATATAGAACATTTCATGTGGAGATAAACCTAAGCCACAATTCCATGTGCTAGTTTTTTTCTTCTATAATTACTGTGGATTAAATGTGTCCCCCAAAAGTTCATGTATTGAAAACTCGACCCTCATTGTAACAGTGTTAAGAGGGTGAGAAATCCGATTATGGCATTTGAAAGGTGGGGCCTTTGAGAGGTGATGGGACCGTGAGGACCGTGCCCTCATGAAATAATTCATGGAGTAAGAAGTTATCGTGGGTGTGAACTGGTGGCTTTATAAGGAGCCCACAAGGAAAGCGAGTGAGAAGATTAGCTGGCTTGTTCCCTCTTGCCGTCACCAATCTCACTCTGTGCTTCTCTGCTTTTCTGTAGAGCATCACTACTAAAAAGAACACCCTCCTCACATGTGCCCCTGGACTTTGGACTTCCAAGCCTCTGAAACTGTAAGAAATAAATTTTGTTTTTCTGTAAATTACCCAGTTTCAGGTTATAAGCAACAGAAATGGACTAATACAATAATTATGTTTAAAATCTTTTAAAAATTCAGTTCCTGCAGTAAATCTAAGTGCCAATGTGAGAAGAGCTAAGCTGTCAATTTCTCTTTGCCAATTTCCACAAGGAGAAACAAAGATTTTTTTTTTTCATGTGTGCAAGAATTCCCAAATTTAGTCAAGGTCACTACTAAAAAGAACACTCTCCTCACATGTGCCCCTGGACTTTGGACTTCCAAGCCTCTGAAACTGTAAGAAATAAATTTTGTCTTTCTGTAAATTACCCAGTTTCAGGTTATAAGCAACAGAAATGGACTAATACAATAATTATGTTTAAAATCTTTTTAAAATTCAGTTCCTGCAGTAAATCTAAGTGCCAATGTGAGAAGAGCTAAGCTGTCAATTTCTCTTTGCCAATTACCACAAGGAGAAACAAAGATTTTTTTTTTTCATGTGTGCAAGAATTCCCAAATTTAGTCAAGTCTGGAATTTCACTGTTTTTATTTTTACAGCAGCAGTGTTTTGCCCATAGGAGTGAAAAATAAAGAAACAGGGAATAGAGACAATTAGCCATTGACGTGGAGGCAGGACTGGGGTTGAGGGGTGGAAATCACAACAAATTTTCAATTTTCATCCTAAGGGATTTGGTCAGTTATTTGGTCAAGCCCATATGAGGATGTCAAATAATGCTGATACAGGGACTTTGAAAAATCACCTTTTATTTTTGTGGAAAAAAGAGAGAGGAAATTGAGGTGAAACTGCAAAATGTTTCATTTTTTCATGAAACCAGCAAAAGAGAAGGTCCTCTGTAGCCGCCAGTGCAAATGTTTTTGCAAAGTTCAACTGCCAAGTGTCCTTTGGTGCCTGCCAGTTTTCATAATTGAAAGATACCTTTTTAAATGAACTTGCCGGTTTTCTTTTGGGCTACAGCAGCCTTCCCACATCTGGGTCATTCTCTTCCATCCAGCAAGACCCAGTTCCTTCAAGAACTTCATTGGAGATCTGCAACATTAGAAAGAATATCACCATGAGAACGCAGTGGCATTATTTCAAACCAAATGGATTTTTCATCATAATTTAAGACTTTTTATGCCACAAAATTATATAATGAAATGCAAATCAATAATCTCTAAGCAGTGTCAGACAATCTGTTCACACATGAGAACCTTACCGGTCTGCTACTAATAAAACCAAATCTCACCTTCTTATTGAACAACTTTGCAGAAAACCTGAACTGGGAGAGTAACTAAATAAGTAGAGTGAAGGCAAACACTAATGTCTATAAGAAAACTATTATTTTTGTAGAGGGAAAGTCTGCAGAAAGACACCGACAGTGTGTTTTCATTGCACTTCATTAAGTCATTTAATAAAACTGCCATTCCTAACACACTACTGGCTACTTTGAAATTGTTTTCACAGTTACTCAGCAGGAAACTAACATTTGAACCCACCAATCTTTTGAGTTGCAAATTCAATTTCAAACTTTTTATTTAAAAAGCCTCAAGAATATCTATCACTCCAGGCAGAGGAACGATAATAACATTAAGTTTTATGAATTATTACTTTCCAATCAAGGGTGACAGACTTGCTTATACGAACAGGGTGAGACTTTTCATAAGCGGTAGAGTTCCATCCAAGTTCTCCTGAATCTATTTTGCCAAAGAAAGGAAAAGGATATTACATTTTAAAATAAAATTCCTCCAAATACAATCCTACCAAAGCTTAATGTCTGAGAGCTCTTGTGGTGCCTTTATGTTGTAAATGCTGAGGTTTTATATTACTTATATAAGCTTTAGTCTCCAATAGAGCTGGCAAACAAAACCCAAGAATGCTGAAACAGCTGTAGTACTGTATCTGAGTCACTTGGACCAAAACAGGCATGGGGACGGGAAGCCGGAGAAGTGCGCTCTCAGCCCACTGCAACTCTGTTTTTCATTTCAGCTTCCAGACAAAGAACTAGTAATGGCTGCTAATCTCATGAAAACTCAGTGACGCATACAAGTCGGATACTAAGTCACGTACTTGCTAATGTTTTTAAAGGATCACTTTAAAGGAAGAGTCTAGGTTCTTAGAAATAAATCCAGTTCCTTAGAGACTTTGATTCTATTGTCATTACAAAGGGTGAATCTTACAGATATCCAGGCCACCAGTCCCAGTCAGTGAGAGAAGTATTTTAAACATGAAAGCAAACGGGGATGGCTACAAATCCCCCACATTTGTTCATACTGCCATTAATTCGGAGTCAGTGACGGGAGTGGACTGAAGTTTGCTAAGCAAATCAAGAATGAAAAGAATTATAATTTAAATAGTTTAACACAAATTGTTACTTAAAATCCTTTAAAAACAATTTAGAAGTATTTCTTCAATTGTAAATAACTGACATGTTAATTATAAATAATGCTTTGAGAGTGACATGCTAATTTCATATAATGCTTATCTGTAGGTTTTCCAAGACCCCCTACGAGGCAACTGCTCTCTTTATATGCATAGTTCAAGTTACTCAGTGTGTGCGAAGGCAGTAAACTCTTTAGTTTTAAACATAGTTTATTACAACATGTGTCACACAAATTCAGGTTGCCTCGTCTCCATTAGTCTGAAATAGTAAATTTTTTACTGCAATGCTTTAGTGCACATTTATTCCCAGACCGTCAATTCATTGGGGGATCTTAGGCAAGTTACTTAACCTTTCAGAGCCTAAATTTATTCCACTAGGGAAATTATAGTGCTCATTTGATCAATGAATTTATGTATGTAAAATACTTAGTAGAGTACATGAAACAAAGTAGACTCTCAGTAAATGACAGTTATTATCTATATTAGTTGTAGTCACAGAAATAGAATGTGGGGAATTCAGTTTATATTTCAAGCCACCATTTTAAAGTTTCTCAGATTTTTGAGCCAGAAATCTGTAATAATTAAAGTGATTTTGACAAGAGCCCAAGAAGGAGTATCCACACCAGTTCAAGGTAGGAAGAGAAGATAAGGATCCATTCAATAATCATCAGATCCAAATAATCCTTCACTGTAATTGGTCAGGCTCACCTTTAAAGGCCAAAGAGACTTGGCAAATAAGGTCTGGGTATCAGTGAAGAAGGCTACATGAATGAAGAAACCCACAGATATAGATTCAGACTAATCACTGAGATTAAATCACATTCTACTGTGTCCCAGACCACCTTCTTCTCTGGAAAATGAAGGTTCACATACTGATTTTAATACAACACCTTTGAAAAGCTTGTACCCCCTCTTTCCAACATTCTGGAAACCTCAATCTTCTTAACTCTCCAAGGCAGCTTTCTGGCCAAGGAATCTGAGGGCTGCTTAGGATAGTTCCACACGAATGCCAGGTTCCAGTGTCACAGAGGGAGCCATTCTCACATATCACGCTCTCTTTCATATGGGAAAAGAAAGCTTTGGTGGTGGGTGTTATGAATGTGTGACTTTGCTAAAAGGATCAGTGAGTATCCTGTACCCATATGTATACCTATAAACACTCTCTTTCATTCCCATTCAACAGAACAAATCTTTACTGAGCTCTTTCTATGTGCCAGGTACTACACTACATTCTTTTGAGGAAAGAATGCAGGTACCATTTGCAGGACATGTTGCTATGTGCAGCTTCAGGACTTAAACCTGTGTCTCTGCCTCTAACCTTCACCTAGAATGAAACATCCCAACCCAATACAGATCCCTGTTTTATGTCTTTCCTTGCTTAGGAAGTGCTATATTATGTAAACTTTCTTTGTAACAAATATATTCACCTGTCTGGGGAAAGTTTTATATCTTAAAAGTGACTTCACAAAAGTCTCCAGAGATCTGGTGAAAGGGAAAGTTAACTTTAACTTCTTCTCAATTATGTTATACATAAAAAAGGGATGATTTTTTGAAATATAACATAATTTTCTTTTCCTAGATGTCCTTTTCTTTCTTGGTTCTGCCACTTTCTGTGAGAGATCTTAGACAAGTCGTTTAACCTCTTGTGCCTCAATTTCCACATCTGTAACACAGGCTAATCATAGTCCCTGCCTCATAGGGCTATTATGAGGATTACATGAGAAAAGATAGAATTCTCCTGGAATAGTGCTTGACATGCGGTAAGCATCCAATAAAGGTTAGCCATTATTGTCATTATTATTTTTAAATTACATTAGTGTTGGTTGCAGTATTATCCTGCAAGTATGTCAGGTAGACTCTTTGAAGGAGTGTCACAGAAGAGTGAAATGGCTCCATATATATCACAGAATCTCCTTAGCACACCAGAAGTGCCACCAGACCCTAAACCATCAGACTTTAAACCATGCTTATAAAGCCACTGAGCAAGAATACAAAAACTTTAATTTTAGCCCCAGTTCTTCTATGAACTTGCGGTGTCATTTGGAGTAAGCCAATTATTAGGATTGTCAGGTAAAAATACAGGATGCCCAGCTAAACATGAATTTCAGATAAACAACAAATTTTTAGTAAAGTATAAGTATGTCTCATGCAAATGCTAAGAAGTTACTGATCATTGATAAAAGTTCAAATTTAACTGGGTGGCCTGTATTTTAATTTGCTAAATCTGGCAACCCTGATTTAACCTCCCTTCATAAATAAATAATGACATTAGATTAAACCAGTGTTTCCGTAACCCTGTACAACAATTTTTAGGAGATACTTCTTAATAAAAAGAGTCGATTCTTCAATTAATTTGGAATATGCTGCAGGTTGTATCCCCATTTTAGAAATTTACAGTGCAGAGTAGTATATTGAATGCTATGAAAACCCTAGCACTAAATAAACCCATTTAACTTTCTTTAACCAGTATTTACTTAAGTTATTCATTCACACAATTGTCCTTTTTCACCTAGTAACACCTTTACAACACCTTCTGGGAAGAAGGTAACTAAAGATCCAACAATCTCTAAAGTTCATGATTTCAAGGATCCAAGATTGAAGGCCCAGAAATCAAGCAGTCTTAAAGTGCCCCCCAGGAAACAAAATATAAGCATCAACTATCTACCTAGTATGAAGTGTCATTCACACAGCCAAAATTTCTAAGTAGAACTCAATACCTAGTCATGGCTACAGTAGGTGGTGCTACCAGAAACTTAGTGTCAGGATATTTTACATCCTGTCTATTCAGCACCCAAAATAGTATCAAATATAGACACATAAATAGTGTCGATGATTTGTTTGACTGTAGTGTCTATTGAAGTGGCATCACATTCAGTTAGCAGTGTTTAGAGGAGTAAGAACTTAGTGACTACACTTTTAACCAAGGATATCACATGAGTTTAACTAAACTCTGTTCTTTTTATTTAATTTTTTTCCCCTTTTGTCTTTTTTTGTGACCGGCAACGGATCGCAACCCTCAGTGTCGCGCCCGTACTGGACTGGGACCGGCAACGGGATTGCAACCCTCGGTGTTGCGCCCGCACCTCGCTCAGCCAGTGAGCGGCCGGTCTGTATGTGGGATCCGAACCCTCGGCGGGAGCGCCACCGCGCTCCCAAGCTGTGCACTGTAGCAGTGCACCACTGGGCCGGCCC